>NC_080793.1:95008442-95308442 GCF_028018385.1 Neofelis nebulosa | reverse complement strand
GGTGCTTAGTAGATGTTTTCTTTGAATAATAAATATATGCATTGTAGGCACACATGTGTGTCCTCAAGGGATTGTTTCTTTGAGACCTGTTTTTAGTGTGACTATAGACATGCCAGGCTACTCATTTTAAGGAATTATGTTATTTAAAAAAAATTTTTTTTTCAATGTTTGTTCATTTTTGAGAGACAGAGGAAGACAGAACGTGTGCAGGGGCAGAGAGAGAGAGACAGACACACAGGATCTGAAGCAGGCCCAGGCTCTGAGCTGTCAGCACAGAGCCTGACATGAGGCTCGAACCCACGAGCCATGAGATCATGGCCTGAGCCGAAGTTGGGTGCTCAACCGACTGAGCTGCCCAGGTGCCCCTGAACTATGTTATTTTTGGTCCTAGCTCTCTGACTGCCTGTCCCCCTCAGCTTCTTTGTTAAGAGTTTTAAAAAGTATTTTTCTGATGCAGCCAGAAATCTGTAGTGGTTCAGCAGGTTTCTCAATATAGAGTTAATCCTATAATCATTCTCTAGTAAGACTTCAGAGTGAAATGAAGAATACTTGGGATACTTTTGAGGCCTTGTTAAGAATTCTAAAACCACCTTCCAGACAGTTCAAATCCTTGGGAACCTTTTTGGTCCTACAACAGATTGTCAGATCTGTTTTAATTTCAATTAATTATTTTATTTTATTTATTATTTTTAATGTTTATTTATTTTTGAGAGAGAGAGAGATCATGAGCAGGGGAGGGGCAGAGAGAGAGGGAGACAGGATCCGAAGTGTGCTCTGTGCTGACATGCTGACAGCAGACAGCCTAATGTGGTGCTCAAACTCATGAACCGTGAGGTCATGACCTGAGCTGAAGTCAGACGCTTAACCAGCTGAGCCACCCAGGCACCCCTAGTTAGTTAATTTTAATTTATCCCAAAGACTGATGTGCTTTTCTTCTTACTGCCCAATGCAGATAATTTTCCTGGTGGTTCTTTGTCCTTGTTAGACCTTGGAATGCAGCCTTCGAAGCCAGCTAAAATGCTGCTTTACTGCCTCTTTCCAGTTTCGAGCCAGTTTTGGTGCTTGCAAAGATTTGGTTAAAATAAACATTTATGTGTGTGGAATAGAGAGTTGCTAGCATCACTCTGACACACTTCATAGAAGTGTTGCTGAGTTAGTAGATGGGTTCATTCTCTTTTTCTGAGCTCTTGGAGTCAAGTAAGGCTAAATGTCCTCTACTGTCCTGTCTTCCCCAGCCTTTACACCATAGTTTGCTACATCTGTTTTTGTTTTGATGTTGCGGGGCTGGTTCCCTCTTCCTTTTGGGGGAAAAAAGGTTTTTTTTTTTCTCTGGCATTTCCCTCCACTTTCTGCCTTTTCTGGTTGGACAGAAAACTGATAATGTTAGGGTGTTTGATGAGGAAGGAACAAAATTAGGGTTTATTTCATTGCAGCAGTTTATCATCTTTATGTTGGGTTCACTGTTGTCAGATAACTAGTTCTTGGCATCTTGCATCTGTCACCCACCATGATGTAACTGTTAGGATGACGGTTCATGTGTGGGTTCCATTCTAAAAAAAGTGTTTTTTTTAACATTTATCCATTTTTGAGAGACAGAGCTTGAGCAGGGGAGGGGCAGAGAGAGAGGGAGACACAGAATCCGAAGCAGGCTCCAGGCTCTGAGCTGTCAGCACAGAGTCCGATGCGGGGCTCAAACTCACAGACTGTGAGATCATGACCTGAGCCGAAGTCAGATGCTTAACCGACTGAGCCACCCAGGCACCCCCTAGGGTTAGTTCTATTCTATAGCTAGTGGACAGCACTCTGTCCTGTTTCCGTTGGGCGATAAGTCATCTGAGGGAAGGATTTGGAGATATAGAACAGAAGTCGTCTGAGGGAACGATTTGGAGATACAGAACAGTACCTACATACTAATAATATTTTGTTCAATCTGACTGTTTGCATTTTAGCACCAGTAGGAGCCCTCTGTCTGAAGTAGTAGAGAACAATTTACTCTTTCTTAGTCATTTTCTATGTGAGATTTGTTGCCTGTCACTTGTAGCCATGTCCTAGAGTACAACCGTAGTTTATTAAATACCATCAGAAAGTTCTCAGCCCCTAATACACTGAAGCAGATTTGTGAAGTTGACCTCACACATTGGCTTAACCTTCTAGTAGCAGTAGTTTGTACGTAAAAATGACTCTTTACGTCCCTGACTTACACTGTACCCTCTATTCAAAATGTGCATCCTCTTGCAGGGCCTAATCTCATTTTATTGCAAATAAAGTTATCTGATTAAACTAACATAAACATCTTCAGACATACTTAAATAGAGCACTATTTCAATAAAGATACACTTAATACTGGTCCCTGTGAGTGGAAAATTCTGTTCTTGGAATTTGCAGATTTTCTTTTGCAAGCTAGAGATTCAAGAATACAGTATTCCCCCACACCATCCTCTCCATATGGTGATCTAATAATCAGATAGTGCCATTTAAACACTTTGCTGCCACATTCGGTTTCCTGTCCTTACTGTCAAAATATGTGCTCATTTATTCAACAAACCATATATTCTGTCTTGTCTCCACCTTATTTCCTCTTCAGTCCAGCCCTTCTTTTCCTTCACTTAATCATTTCCTTTTGGGAACTGAGGTAGATAGAATGGGATGGGACTGTTGGGGCATTTGGAGCATAGTACACGGGTGCTTTGCTCTCCACGTAAAAGGAAGTCAAGTTCTAGCTTTAGTCACATGGAGACTGTCTTGCTTCCTGGAATCTGGGGGTTCAGGTCCATCTTATAGTTTTGATAGTTTTCTAATGGTTTTTTGACCAAGTACCCAGAATTTTCCCTCTTGTGCGCCTTATAATTATTAAAATGAGATAAGTGGCATTCAGTAAAAGTGTTTATATGATCACAATGTGTTAAATCTCTCTTTTCTCTTGCACAGCTGAGTGTTGTGATATAATGAGACTTAACTGAGCAGATGTACTGACTTTTGCTTGGCGTTTATTTCTCTCCTGTGTGCTCTGGGTGTATGTTATAGTCTGTTTATATCAGTAAACTTTTGAATGCTTAAAAAAAAAAGCAGTGCTGATTTCCAACTTTGGTACAATTATAAGAAGAGTTGACATGGAAGTATAACAGTTGGTAGGTCTCCTTTCTTAAAATTTGATATATAAAACATGTTGTTTTTTTTCATAGGTTTTTTAGCGCTTATATCATTACGTTGCCCTCTGGCATCCATTTTATCTGATGGGAAGTCAGCTCTTCCTAAGTATTGTTGTTTTCCTTCTGTCAGGGTCTGTAAAGTATGGCCTACAGGCCTAACCTGGCTTACTGCCTGTTTTTATGTGATCTGTGTGCTAAGAATGGTTTTTACTTTTTTTTTTTTTTTTTTTTTTTTTTTTGAGAGCGAGAGTGAGCATGAGCAGGGAACAGGAGAGGGAGAATCTAAATTTTTTTTTTAATGTTTATTTTTGAGAGAGAGAGACAGCATGAGTGGGGCAGGAGCAGAGAGAGAGAGGGAGACACAGAATCTGAAGTAGGCTCCAGGCTCCAAGCTGTCAGCACAGAGCCCGACATGGGGCTCGAACCCATGAGATGAGATCATGACCTGAACTGAAGTCGGACACTCAACCGACTAAGCCACCCAGGCGCCCCTGGGGAGAGGGAGAATCTTAAGCAGACTCAGGGCAGAGCCCGACATAAGGCCTCATCTCACAACTGTAAGATGACCTGAGCTGAAATCTAGAGTTGGATGATGTTTTATCGATGGAGCCACCCAGGTGCCCCAATTTTTACATTTTTAAATGTAAAATGTAAACATTTGGAAACAGTTGAAAGAAAATATGAAATTCAGGTAGAAGTATCCATAAATAAAAATTTGTTGGACCTCAGTAGTGCTCAATGAATGTGGCTGCTTTGGTGCTGCAATGGCAGAGTTGAGTTGCAACACAGACCATGTACCCTGAAATATTTCCTATGTACTATATGTCCCTTTACAGAATAATTTATCGGTCCCTACTGTATGTGGTGAATTCATTTTCATTTTTTTTTCTTTTCTGTGCCTAGAGATTTTTCTCTTTGTCTTTTAATAATTTGTGCATTAAGGTGTCTAAGTGTGGATCTCTTTGTGTTACTTTTACTTGGGGTTTATTTAGCTGATAGGGTCTATAAATTAATATTTTTAATCAAACTTGGGAATTTTTTGGCCATTATTTCTTCAAGTATTGTTGTTGCCTCCTCTGTCCTTTTGTTTGGGGACTTTTATCACACACTTTTACGTTAATAATGTCACACAGGTCTCTGAAGCAGTGTTCAGGTTTTATCTTTTTTTCTTCCAAAAGTTACTGTCAGACTTTTGACATGATGGTATAAGGAGGTCAGCAAATTCTCTTCTAATAAAATTGGACAGAACAGTCAAACAACATTTCAGTGCTCTGGATTTCAAACACATACAACAAACCGAGAAGCATTGATTCATTCAACTACTGAACTTTAGGCAAAAACAGTGAGTTTGCAGTTCTGAGCTGCATCCTTTTGCTAAAATGTCCTCTCTCTCTCTCTCTCTCTCTCTCTGCCCCTCCCCTCCTTGTGCGCTCTCTCTTTCTCAAAATAAATAAATAAACTTTAAAAAAAGAAGAAGAAAGTACAAAGAGGTAAAAAGAAAATCCAGCTGAGTAAAGAGAACAGTTAAAGAAATAGTGAACAATAGTGTCAAATACTGAGAGGCGAAGAAATAAATGGAGTGAGCAATTGTCACTGTGAATGTAACCACTCCTGAGTCCTGTGAATCCTTTTATCAGATCACTGAAATCTGTTCGGTTGATGAACATTTGGGTTTCCAGTCTTTGCCTCTTACATATATTGCTGTCGTGATATTTCTTGTAAAAGTCTTTTGATGATTGTGTATACACATCTCTTGTAATATATACTTAAGAGTAACATTGCAGGGTTTCATTCAACTTCAGTATATGTGTACTGCCAAAAGTTTTCCAGAGTAATTTTACCTATTTACCCTGCAGCTAGCCAGGCTTTAGTTTATGCAGTTCAGATGATTAATTTTCCCCTTAAGGTTAGTGCTTTCTTAAAGTCTTGTTGAAGAAACCGTCTTCGCCAAAGTTTTATTGGTTTCTTTTTCACACATAGATCTGCCATCCATCTAGAAATAAGTCACTGTGTTTTGTAGGGGTCCTTTGTATAGATTCCTTTTGATTCCATATGAATAATGCATAGTTGAACCAGCATCATCTATTGAAAAAAATCTCCCTTTCCCCACTGTGTCAACTTTGTCATAAACCAGTCAACCAAATACATATGGATTTGTTTCTGAGTTTTATATTCTATTTATATATCTTACTCTATTGTCCTGTGTCAGTACCAGGCTGTGTTGATTTCTGTAGCAATATCTTGCTATCTTTTGTAACTTCTATAGCTTGGTTCTTCTTCCTCAAGATTGCCTTGGCTATTGTAGGCCTTTTATATATCTATATACATTTTATAATCAGCTATTTAATATTCACACAGTAACTTGATGGGAATTTTGATTGATTACATTGAGAATGGATTAATTGGAGAACTGATCTTTATAATATTGAGTCTTCTACATGGTATATCATCTTTATATCTAGTCTTTAAAATTTGAGTAATATTTTCTCTTAGTGCAGAGATTTTTCACCTGATTTATTCCTAGGTATTTGATGGTTTTTATAAATGGTACAGTTTCAGGGGCACCTGGCTGGCTCAGTCAGTTGAGTGTCCCACTTCAGCTCGGGTCATGATCTCACAGAGCCCGCATCAGGCTCTGTGCTGACAGCTCAGAGCCTGGAGCCTGCTTCGGATTCTGTGTCTCCCTCTCTCTCTGCCCCTCCCCTGCTTGTGCTCTGTCTCTGTCTCAAAAATAAATAACATTAAAATAAATTTAAAAACCATAAATAAATGGTATAGTTTTAAAGGTTTAATTTTCTATTATGTTGGTATATAAAACAATTTGTTTTTGTGTTTTCACCTTGTGTCTAGTGATTTTGCTAAATTCACTCATTAATCTGTTTATCTGTAGATTTTTATATACATATTCACATATTTTGTGAATAGTGACAGTTAACTCCTTCCAGTCCTTTTTTTTTTTTTCTTTCTTACTGCCTTACTGTGACATCCAGTACAGTGTTGAATAGAAGCAGTCGTAGTAGTGGACGTCCTTATCTCCTAGATGCTCTTTGGTGGAAAGTGATCTAAAATTTACCATTAAATGTGATATTTGCTGTAGATTTGTTTTTGTAGATAGTCTTTATCAGAGAAAGGAAGTTCACCTCTGTTCTGATTTTGCTTAGTGTTGTTACCCTGAATGGGTGTTAAATTTTAACAAATGAATTTTCTGCATATAACCGGATAATAATTAGATTTTCCCCCTTATTTGGGTATTGTGGTTAGTTATATTGATTTTTGAATATTAGGCTACCCTTGCATAAATCCCACTCAGTTTTGATATAAATTTATTTTATAACTGGAAGCTTCATCCATTTCACCCTTCATCCCCTGCCTCTGGCAACTACCTGTCTGTTCTCTGTATCTATAAACTTGTTTGTTTTGTTTGCTTCCACATAAAAGTGAGATTTGCTTCCACAAAAAAATTGATATTTGTCTTTCACTTATTTCTCTTAGCAAAATGCCCTCAGGGTCCATTGATGTTGTCTCAAATGGCAGAATTTCCTTCCTTTTTTTCTTTTTTTTTTTTAAAATGTTGAATTTGAGAGAGAGACAGAGTGTGAGTGGGGGAGGGGCAGAGAGAGAGGGAGACACAGAACTCGAAGCAGGCTCCAGGCTCTGATCCGTCGGCATAGAGCCCAAAGGGGGGTCTTGACCTCACAAGCTGTAAGATCATGACTTGAGCCGAAGTTGGGCACTCAACCCACTTAGCCACCCAGGCGCCCCTCCTTTTTTTAATGGCTGAGTAATATTCCCCTGTGTGTGTGTGATTTTTTTTATTTTTAATTGAAATACAGTATAATATTATATTAGTTTCAGGTGTACAACATTGTGATTTGACAATTCTATACATTGCAAAACGCTCACCACCATGATAGTTACCATCTGTCACCATACAAAGTTATAGTCTTGCTAAGTTCCCTATATTGTACATCCCTGGGACTTCTTTATTTTATAACTGGCAAAGTAATGTTACATTGTGTATATATATACCACATCTTCTTTATCCATTCATATATTAATGGAAACTTAAATTGCTTCCATGTCTTAGCTATTATAAATAAAGCTTCAGTCAACATAGGGGTACATGTATCTTTTTGAATTAGTGTTTTTGTTTTCTTTAGGTAAATACCCAGGAGTGGAATTACTGGTTCATATGGTAATTCTATTTTTAATTTTTGAGGATCCTCCATACTCTTTTCCATAGTGGCTCCACGAATTTACAATCCCACCAACGGTGCATGAAGGTTTCCTTTTTCTCCACATCCTTACCAACACTTGTTATTTCTTGGCTTTTTGATACTAGCCATTCATCTTACAGGTCTGACATGGTATCTCATTGTGCTTTTGATTTGCGTTTCCCAATGATTAGTGATGTTCATATGTCCATTGGCCATTTTTATGTCTTCTCTACAAAAAATGTCTCTTCAGGTTTTCTGCCCATTTTAATTGGATTATTTGTGGATTTGGGGTTTTTTTGTTTTGTTTTTTGTTTTTGGTATTGAGTTGTGTAAGTTCTTTCAATAATTTGAGTATTAACATACCCTTACTGATAGGTCTTTTGCAGTTATTTCTCACATTCCTTATTATCTTGTCATTAGTTGTGGTTTCCTTCACTGTGCAAAAGCTTTTTATTTTGGTGTAGTTCCAATAGTTTAAGAATTATCATTTCTAATCTTTTCAAAGGAGTTACTTTTGGTTTTGTTGATTTTCATTATTGAATGTTTAGATTTCATTTCATTGATTTCTGTTCTTTTATTACCTTATTTCATTATTTCTTCGGGTTGGATTTGCTGTTCTTTTTCTAGATTATTTTATTTTATTTTATTTTATTTTATTTTATTTTATTTTATTTTACTTATTTTTTTAACAAGTTTTAATTCACTTTATTTTTTTGTACAAAACTATGTGGTGGCCACAGCTGGTGCTTGGGTCCTCTGCACAGAGACTCTGGTGTGGGACTTTACAAGATGGTCAGTGAATTCCTGATAGGGAGACTTGGTGGACACAGTCTCTTTCCAAAGGTCAAGGGTGAGATAGCTGTAGGTCTTGGAAATGACATCAAAAGTAGCCTTGGCTAGAAAGGGGAAGACAACAGGAGCAGGTTGGTGGATTCTGCTGACAACACCCCAGGTGCAGATAGCAACTGTTGCACTCCTAGGAACCGAGAGAGGCCACTTGGGGCCGGTCTGTCATGCATTAGGAGGGCCTTCCTCTCTCTGAAAATATGCCAGCCACACACTGAGTATGATAGGGCAGAGCTGAGAGAGGTTTCTAGGTTCTTTACATGGACTCTTAGAACATTGATTTCAGCCTTTTGTTGCTTTTCAGTTTTAATGTATTTAAAACTTTAAATTGGTCTCTAAGCATTGATGTGCTTATACTCATGAGTTTAATGTGTTGTATCTTTATTACCATTTAGTTTCTTCTTTTTTCTAATACTTCCTGTTACTTCCTGTTACTTTGACTCATGGATTGTTGGAAGTGTATTGTCTTAATTTCCAAACATTTGGGGACTTTTCTAGATTGTTGTATTATCAGAGAACATATTATGAATTATTTTAGTTCTTTTAAATTTGCTGATGCTTGTTTTGTATCCTAGTATATGACTAAGTCTTAAAGTTTTCCATATGGCCTGAAAAGAACAAGTATTCCCTACAATAGTGTTCTCTATATGGTAAGTATGTTAAATGTGTTCATTACGTTTGATATCTTTTATGTATTCACTGGTGTCTTTTGTCTACCTGTCATCTTTCAAGAGAGATGTGTTTCTCTTCTACTTTTTGCATTACTGTTTTGCAACTACATTCTGTATTTTTTAAGCACTGTAGTACATTGTAATATTTATACAGTCCATATTTACCTTGATATTTATCCATTCTGATGCTCTTCCTTTTTCTGGATTTCTGTGCTTTCTCCTGTAATCAGTTCTTCAAGATTTTTCTTGTTTTGCTTAGTCTGCATAGGTCCCTGTGCAGCACATTGTTTTTAGTGTATGTAACATTTTCTTAAAAAAAAATTTTTTTTTTAAACGTTTATTTATTTTTGAGACAGAGAGAGACAGAGCATGAACGGGGGAGGGTCAGAGAGAGGGAGACACAGAATCCGAAACAGGCTCCAGGCTCTGAGCTGTCGGCACAGAGCCCGATGCGGGGCTCGAACTCACGGACCGCGAGATCATGACCTGAGCCGAAGTCGGCCGCTTAACCGACTGAGCCACCCAGGTGCCCCAGTATGTAACATTTTCTTGAATGTCTTGGAGGACACTTGCACTTACTCTAAAACTTTCTTCTGTTTCCTACCATGATTTGGTTATTTAGCAGTGAAGTGGATTATCTTTTCCTATTTGTGTTCTTTTTTGTGCCTTTCAGAGGTTTTTAGATTTTTGTTGAATGTTTTATATGCTTATATTTACAAATGAGGGGGTAGATCAGAGATTGTGGAAACAAATGTCATCTGGGACTAGGCAGGTAATGTAAACGTCAAGTGGGATAAAAACATTACATTTGGAAGATAGGCAACCGCAGTGGCCACTGTCTGCTTACTCAGCTAATTGGTGATGTGCCAATTCAAGCCCCATGTTTTGAAATCTTCGGTTTCCTGTGACATGCTAGAAAAATCATAGGGAGTATGGTGAAATTTCCTGAAATTTACACATTGACAGCTACATCACTTTGAAAAACACAAATACAAATCACAAAGGGCATCACTTTGCCAGTTTGCCACTGTGGCCTAGATTCCTCTGGTAGCTGGAGTATCGTTACCCAACCCGGGTGGAAAGCCCTATTCCTCAGAACTGAATGCAGGCATTGCTTATAGGAGCTCTTGATTTTTGACAGTGTGGTTCAGAGATCCCTCTATTGTGATGAAGTGGTTTATTATTTGATTTTAAGGCTTTCTGCTACTCCTGGCAGCCGTTAAGAGGCCTTGGGCACTGTCTTGTTTAATCTCACCCATTCGGTTCTGCAGGTACCCTGTGTAGAAGTCTCAGTCCAGAGAACTTTGTTTTCTGTGTTTTTTAAATTTATTTTTATTTTTTAAAATGTTATATTTGAGAGTGAACGAGCAAGGGAGGGGTGGAGATGGAGGGCAGAGGATCCCAAGCAGGCTCCACCTGATAGCACAGAGCCTGATGTGGGGCTCAAACTCACCAACTGTGAGGTCATGACCTGAGCCGAAACCAAGAGCAGATGCTTAACTGACTGAGCCACCCAGGCGCCCTCCCCATTTTAAAAAATTTTACTTATTTTGAGAGAGAGCAAGCAGGGAAGGGGCAGAGAAAGGGAGAGAGAATCCCAAGCAGGCTCCACAATGTCAGCACAGAGCCCAGTGTGGGGCTAGAACTCATGAACCATGAGATCATGACCTGAGCCAAAGTCAGAGGCTTAACCCACTGAGCCCCCCAGGCACCCGTGAACTATGCTTTTTTTTTTTTTTTTTTAATTTTCTTTCTTTGTTTCTTTAATATAATTTATCGTCAAATTCACTTCCATACAACACCCAATCTTCATCTCAACAAGTGCCTTCCTCAATGCCCATCACCTACTTTCCCTTCTTCCCCACCCCTCATTAACCCGCAGTTTGTTCTCTGTATTTAAGAGACTCTTGTGGTTTGCCTCCCTCCCTCTCTGTTTGTAACTATTTTTTCCCCTTCCCCTCCCCCATGGTCTTCTGTTAAGTTTCTCAAGATCCACATACGAGTGAAAACATATGGTATCTGTCTTTCTCTGTATGACTTATTTCACTTAACATAATACCCTCCAGTTCCATCGATGTTGCTGCAAATGGCATGTTTTCATTCTTTCTCATTGCCACGTAGTATTCCATTCTATATATAAATCACATCTTCTTTTATCCATTCATCAGCTGATGGACATTTAGGCTCTTTCCATATTTTGGCTATTGTTGAAAATGCTGCTATAAACATTAGGATACATGTGCCCATGTGTATCAGCACTCCTGTATCCCTTGGGTAAATTCCTAGCAGTGCTCTTGCTGGGTCATAGGATAGTTCTATTTTTAATTTTTTGAGGGACCTCCACACTGTTTTCCAGAGCAGCTGTACCAGTTAGCACTCCCAGCAGCAGTGCAAGAGGGTTCCTCACCAGGATCTCTAGTCTCCTGATTTGTTCATTTTAGCCACTCTGACCAGTGTGAGGTGGTATCTCAGTGTGGCTTTGATTTGTATTTCCCTGAAGAGGAGTGACATTGAGCATCGTTTCATATGTCTGTTGACCATCTGGATGTCTTCTTTGGAAAAGTGTCTATTCATGTCTTCTACTCATTTCTTCACTGGATTATTTGTTTTTCAGGTGTGGAGTTTGGTAAGTTCTTTATAGATTTTGGATACTAGCCCTTTATTCAGTATGTCATTTGCAAATAATCTTCTCCCATTCTGTCAGTTGCCTTTTAGTTTGTTGATTGTTTCCTTTGCAGTGCAGAACTTTTTATCTTGATGAAGTCCCAGTAGTTCATTTTTGCTTTTAATTTCCTTGCCTTTGGAGATGTGTCAAGCAAGAAATTGCTGCAGCTGAGGTCAAAGAGGTTGTTGCCTGTTTTCTGTAGAGTTTTGATGGTTTCTGTCAGAACTATGCTTTTTGATTCTTATATTGGGCACAGATATGGAGGTCAGTAGCTTTGAGAGCAAGATACCAGGAGCTTATTTTGTAACCTGTTCAACTATGGATGTTTTTCCTCCTCCTCCAGATCTAACCTCCCCCCCCCCCCCATCCCCCGACCTGATTTCTGGAAAGCGTACTTTTTCAAAGATCTTTTTTTTCTACGTTCACATATTATTGTTCTTCAACTGTTTTAGGGTTTGTTGTCAGCCTTTTCCCATCTGCTGTAATCATCCAGAAGTGCCTCACTATTCTTAGCTTCCCAGGAATACTGTAAATTTAGTCTTATATCAATGAAATTTTAGGTAGAAGTACAGAAAAACAGCTGTGTGTGTGTGTGTGTGTGTGTGTGAGAGATGCTTAAAAGTGTTGGTGAAAGATGTAGCCAGTTAACAATTTATGTTTGCCACAGAAGGTTTTGTAAGAAAAGCACCTGAGCACTGAGATGTAAGTTCTTGCCTTATTTAGATTTCTGCCTCATTATTTATTACATTTTCATATTTTTAGGATATTTTCCATATTTCACTGATACTTCAAATGTTTTTATTCCAGGGTTCGTCTTTTTTACATGACCTAACATTAACAGAGGCAAAAACCTTTCCCTTTAATTTGTTTTTGAATTTGTCTTGATGTTTGCTTTCTGTAGGTTCTACATGAAACATTTCCTCAACACACATTCCTCATGAATGGTCTCATTCAAGGTGTAAAGGTAAGAATGGTTTTTGTGTGGTTCACAAGGAACCAAAGGCAGGAATCCTTAGTAGTTTAACTCTGGAAGTTTAAATGGGATGTAGGGAAATAATCACTATTTGTTCTGGAGACCTAAAGTGTGGGGAAATAGGTTCTGCTTACATAAATGGGTTAGGAAAAAGTTTAGGGTGGAAAGCCACCCCCATGGCACCTGAGGTTAGCTAGCAAGCTATTGTAATGGGATCACAAGTAATTTGTTCTGTCACCTACAGGCAATTACTTTCCATCTGATGTCAATGTACTATTGTACTTTGATCACAAACTCCACTTGCCTCCCAGACCCTTTACACAAGTTAGTGATTACAACTTGATTATTTTCTTCACATTCACCACATGTGTAAGATCTTGAGAGCTCAATCAATACAGAGACAAAACTCCAGTTTGGACATTAGCCTCTCTTGTATTCAATTCTGCATCTGCTCTCTCGTTGGACAAGAGAAAACTCCAGATTCTTAGTCTGTGACACTAAAGCTAAACTTTTAACTGGATTATCAATGTCAAAGTGAAATGCAATCCAAGTCCATAAGGCATTGAATGGTTTACTTGTAAAAGCACTTTATAAAGAGTTTAATTTTGTGAGCTTTTAATTGCCCTGCCTGTCAACAGAATAAAATGGATAAATATTCTTGTCTTCTTTTGAGACAGATTCTGATATTGAGGAAGAAGGCAGCATCAACATTTAGTTGGCTGTATAGTCTTTTGTCAAGGCTGGTGTTCTAGTCACAACTGAGTTCTCAACCACTTCACCCTTAATACATTGTTTAAAAAAATTTTTTTTTAATTTTTATTCATTTTTGAGAGACAGACCGTGAGCAGGGGAGGGGCAGAGAGAGGGAGACACAGAATCGGAAGCAGGCTCCAGGCTCTGAGCTGTCAGCACAGAGCCCAACGCAGGGCTCGAACCCATGAACTGTGAGATCATCTGAGCTGAAGTCAGATGCTTAACTGACTGAAACCCCCGGGTGCCCCGACCCTCAATTCATTATTTAAATTTTAATGTGATATTTATCAGAAAAGCTTATAAATAAGAGGTTAAAGTATAATGTTATATTCTACTCCCACTTCACAGTATAGTACACAGGTATAGTGTCTGATTCCTTCCCAGTTTAGATGGTACTGATCTGTGAACTAACACACTTAAAATTATGCCCTAATAATTTGCTGAATTTACATCTTTGAGCAGCATTATTTGTAATAAATACTGTTTATTCTTTGCCTATTTTCAAAAAGAATTTGAGAATGCTTACAATAATAGCATAAGTAAAATGGCGTCTTAAATAAAGGTTGAAGCAAGTTTTCAGTCCTCATTGAGAAGAGGAGTGTTATCAGGAACCTGGCATGTGGTGGCACCTGGGGGGTTCAGTCAGACCGTTGATTTCGGCCCAGGTCATGATCTCACAGTTTGTGAGCTTGAGCCCCATGTTGGGCTCTCCACTGACAGTGTGGAGCCTGCTTGGGATTCTCTCCCTTTCTCTCTGCCCCTCCCCTGCTTGTGCTCGCTTTCTCTCTCCCTCCTTCCCTCCCTCTCTCTCTCTCTGTAATAAGTAAACTTAAAAAAAATCTTTAAAAAAAAAAAAAAAGCGAAATCTGGCAAGTGGGCCTTTAAGCACCAGTTTTAGATTAGCATAGATCAAAAGGAAAATTAAATGAGAGAAAGCATTGATAAATATACAACATAAATTTATCCTTACAGCAGATTCTTGGGGAAGTTAATCTATAATCTATTGTCATGTGGACCAGCTACTAAAATGTGTTTTAGTCTGGTTCTGCAGAGTAAAATCAACTGGATGTATACTCTGAAGCCAAGCAGTATGCTGCACTTTGACCTAGAGACACTAACAGTGTTATTCTAAAAATATGTAAAATAAAAGGTATTTGGATTGATTCAGGGGCTTAGACAAGGACTTATGCAACTTAGGTAAATATTGAACTTGACCTTATTGAGCTTTACTGGAACTTTAATGATTGGTTATTGTGTCAGGGATATGGATGTGATAGCACCTACATCAAAGTAGCTCGAATTGGATAGCTTAATGCGTGTGTAAGTACAGTGCAAGGAGTGTGGCTTCAGATTGCTTCAGCTTTAAGTCTGTGTTCTGCACTTAGTACCTGTGATTTAGCTTCTCTGACCTCAGTTTCATTATTCATGAAATGAGAAAGATAAAAGATCTTCTAACAGGGTGATCATACAGATTAAATGAGCTGGTATATAAGCTGTTAGCACAATACCTCTGAGTGCCGAATAATAAATGTTGCAAAGAGAAATATGTAAAAACAAAAACTATTAGAAGGAAATCTTGATGACCATTTTCTTAACTGTTTTTGGGAAAAGATTTTCTTTTCTTAGAAAAAATATATAAAGGAAAAGATTGAGTCATTTACATCAGTATTTTAACTTTGGTAAGTCAAACCACCATCATAAAAATGAACAGACAAATGACAAAACGTTATTTGCAACATGTATAGTAGACGGAGGACCACATAGAAGTGCCTTCCAGGTAAAACCATAGGAAAGTTACTGATATCCCAGAAGGGCAAGGAGGGATGTAAGCTGCCAGTTTACAAAAGATGTCAGTGTAAAAATAAGATTATCACTAGTAAGCAATGGATCCCAAATGGAAGGAGATTATATTTTCACATAAGCATTGGTAGAAAAGTTTAAACTGACAATAACTAGTTCAGTTTGTGGTAAATGGGGTCCCCGTACATGACTGATGAGAGAGTTAAGTTGGTATAGCTTTCCTAGAAGGCAGCGTTTTAGTAACCTCACAATATTCACTAAGTTTAACAAAGGCTGTTCCATTTCTAGAAAATTGTTCTAATCAATAGAGTTATTCAAAGATTCAGGTAAAGGGCTGTTTGTAATAGTAAACATGGAAACCATTAAAATGGCTTAAAATTAGAAGAATAAGTACTTTGCAGCACAGGCATATGATGTAATAGCAGCACATAAAGAACACGTTTCTGAAGACTACCATATAATGTGTGAGACAGAAAGGATATAGAGCTACAGTGTGGTTTTGCTTTGGTTTTTACCAAAATACATGTGTATAAGCAGGGGGAAAAAGGAGTCCCCTGAAGTTTGAAACCATGTGAATGGATAATTTTTAGTTTTCTTCTTTATATTCTTTCTTTGTAGATTTTCTACAGTTAATTTATACTTTGTAAGTTTATAATCGTGATGCATGGGTGAGAAGGCTTATATTTGGGGTGACTACCAGTAAAGGATACAAGAGGAGGGGCACCTGAGTGGCTCCGTCGGTTAAGCGTCCAACTTGGGCTCAGGTCATGATCTCACGGTTCATGGGTTCCAGCCCCATGTCGCAGTCTGTGCTGACAGCTCAGAGCCTGGAGCCTGCTTCAGATTCTGTGTGTGTCTCTCTCTTTCTACTCCTTCCCTGCTCACACTGTCTCTCTCTCTCACTCTCAAAAATTAGAAAAAAAATTAAAAAAAAATTTTTTTAAGTTAACATGCCAAACTAAGTTCCTGGTCTTCCCCTCAAGCCTGACCTGCTCACAAGCCTTCCTCGTTTCAATTACTGGTCATGCCATTCTTGCTCGTATCAAAATCCCTGGAGTCATCTTGACTCCTTCTCTTCCCAAATCTATTCCATCAACAGATTCTGTGGTTCTACCTTCAAAGTAGGTCTGTAATGAAAACACTACCTGGTTTCAGTAGAGGTCCTGATACAATATAAGCCAGCTTATGGTATCGTTAACCAGTCCCATGCCCACTCCACTTTCTTCTCTGGCATCACCTCTGTTCTCTGCACTCCCACTGACCATAGCTTCCTCAGCTTGTGCTTGCTTGAGTGCTCTGCAGGTTCTGTTTATTCTGCTTGATTCTTTCTCCCAGATACTGGCCTCACTCCCTAACCTTTAACTCTTCACCCAGGTGTCATTTTTTAGTGAAGCCTTTACTGTCTGTTGTCTTGAATAATGTAACCTATTCTCATCACTTCCAGTCTCCCTTCTCTGCTTTGTTTTTCTCAAGAAACATTATAATCTCACCTCTGACATGCTGTATATTCTGCTTTATCTTGTTACTGTTTGTCCTTCTCACCCTTCCTCTTTTAAATTTTTTTTTTTCAACGTTTTTTATTTATTTTTGGGACAGAGAGAGACAGAGCATGAACGGGGGAGGGGCAGAGAGAGAGGGAGACACAGAATCGGAAACAGGCTCCAGGCTCCGAGCCATCAGCCCAGAGCCTGACGCGGGGCTCGAACTCACGGACCGCGAGATCGTGACCTGGCTGAAGTCGGACGCTTAACCGACTGCGCCACCCAGGCGCCCCTCACCCTTCCTCTTTTAGACTGGAAGCTTCTGGAAAGCATGAATTTTTGTCTACTCCTGTCCCCAGAGGTTAGAACAGTTCTTGGCAAATGATAGGTGTTCATAAATATTACTGACTTAACATTTCTTTCCAGTCTTTTTCTATGCATTTTTAAATAGTCAAGATCCAGCTCACATGGAGACTGTAACTATTTATCTTTGTTCTTGTATCAGCAGTCACTAATGATATAATAATTTCTCCATGACATTAGAAACTATATGAAATCTAGGCACCCCTCTTTTTACACATCCTGGTATGCACAAATTCCAGTTACTAAAGTTCAGTTAAAAAATACCAGCCCATTATCGTGGTATATTAACTTTGAGTAACTGCTTGCAGTAGGAACTGCTCCTGGCTCCTCAGTCCACAGGACACTAGTAACAGATGAACATCATCATCAGTGTCCATTCATGGCATTTTAAAATGTCAGTGACTGGTCTGAGTTCGTGCACAGACAACAAAGCGTGTGATTGTGTTGCCTCCTTGTCTCCAGTGATAAACCCACATGACGGTTTACAGAAACAGATCCGTGAAAAGGAATTGGCCAACAAGGATGGAAGTGCAGTGAAGAAATAATTACAGATAATGGTAGAAGCGGTATTTGGATAGAACCTCTGCAGAATTCTAGAAGAAATAAGTTGACAGGGGCACACAGCCAAAAGGACTTAGCAAAGATATACTTGTCAGCATAAATGAGAAGAATGGTATGATGAACAGGATGAAGGTGTCCCAGTGGAGGTGATGTCCGCAAAATGCTTCACATTAAAGGGACTCACAGAGATGGTATTTCATGACATTGAAAACACAAAGCATAGAATGTTGAAAGTTGATCTGAATTTAGAAAAGTTGTGTGGCAGTTTGCCAGTGCATAGAAGATACTGCATATCACATGTTACTTGGCTTAGGAAGAAGGCAGGCACTGTTCAAATGACTCTTGGTAAGTTTTTATAAGGAAATAAAACACTTTATTTCTTAAGATTTTAAGTTACAGTGTAAATACTAGTTTTTGCTATTTTCATTTTGCTAATATTATTAAGAGATTATATATAAAGATTTTAGTTTTTTAATATTTTTTTTCAGAGAGAGAGTGTGGGGGAGGGGCAGAGGCAGAGAGAGAGAGAGAGAGAGAGTGTGTGTGTGTGTGTGTGTGTGTGTGTGTGTGTGTCCCAAGCAGGCTCCACGCTCATCATAGACCCTGACACAGGGCTCGATCCCACAACTGTGAGATCATAATCTGAGCCAAAATCAAGAGTTGGACACTCAACTGACTGAGCTACCCAGGTGCCCCAAGAGACTTATTTTAACAAATAGATTCACATGACTATGGGGCTGACAAGTCTGAAATAATGTAGGGCTGACTTAACTCAGGAAGGAGTTAATGCTCCAGTCCTGAGGCAGAACTCTTTCTTCTGGAAACTTTAGATTTCTTAAGGCTGTCAGCTGATTGGAGTAGCCTCCCCCCGCCATATTATTAAGGGAACCCTTTATCTTAGAGCCACTGTTTTAGGTGTTAACCAGAGCTACGCCATATCTTTACAGAAACACCCACACTAGCACTTGATTAAATAATGGTATCATAGCCTAGCCAAGGTGACTCCTAAAACTAACTGTCACATTTGTTTTAGCTACACTTTGTCAAAAATGCAACACTAAGCTGAGATGCCTTGGTTTCACTTGGCAGATGAAGTCTAGTTATGGCTGCTGGTTAATAGGAGCAGGTGGAGTGACTGTAATAATTTTCTTCATTAAGACCAGTTGGTCTGATGGCCCAGTGTCTGCCTTGAAATTTCTTGAAACTTCTTTCTTTTGCATGTTTTATATTTATTACAAAATTAGATATCTTTAGCAGTGTCCCAGACTAAGCGGGCCACATGTCCGAGTTTACACCTGGAGTGATCACTATGAAGAGGGTGGCTTTAAAGCAGGCAGTCATGATCTTGTCTGGCTTTAACGTCACAGAAGCCAGCTCAGGGCATGGCCACAGGGGGTCACCTACAGATGGGCTGCTCCTCACTCTAGGCTTGGCCATCGACTCTGATGAAGGAGAAGGCGTGTAGACCCTCTTCCATGATGCTCTTCCAGGGGATTAAATGTCAAGTTCCTGTATTCCAGGAGCTGCTGCTCAACTGTCATCTTGCCATTTAAATGAATTAAGTCACAGCTTAGCATAAGCACACACAGAAACTTTTGGCTGATGTTTTTAAGAATTACAAAACAAAAAACCAAGATAGGTATCTTTAAAGTTTCTTCAAGCTGCTCTTTGGTGTTAGTAAGTGCAGAGAGCTTTTCCTACACACACATGTGTGCATGTGTGCAGAATAATTCGTGCTTAATTTGGACAAGAACTTGAATAAAGATTATCCTTTCTGTTATCTATAAATAAAATTACTAAACCACCTACTTGAGAGATGACTCATCAATTTTAAGTGCAGACTTTTTATGACAGACTGCTAATTTATCCATTGAAGAAAACATGTAAGAGTACTCACAAGTAGGTACGACTAGTTCTTTGCTTTAGGTTGGAAACCTGGAAATGCTAACAGATTACTTTAATAACTGGATCCAACTGTGGGCTTTAGGGTTACGACTCGGTCCTGGAGCCAGCGCACACTGAGCTGAATGCTGCCTCTGCCGCTGTGAGCCTCAGGCCAGTCGTTGGCCCCAACAGCATCTACCTCACAGGGGAAGACGTGTGAGAAAGGCCAGGAGGAGTTGGCAAATGTGGATGCTAGCTGTTACTGTTGTTATTACTTTAAAACCTGTACTGAACTTTCTTGGAATCAGAATTTGAAGAATCAGGAGCCCTACCACTTCTAAAATTAAGGAAAAGTCTGTTTACTTATGTTTTATTTACAACAATTTGTTTCACTTTAATCTGCTTTTGTTTCTTTTATTGAATATTCCCTACTTCTCTCCTTTACCTCAGAACAAGACAAAACACCCTAGCCCTCCTGCCCATATTGTTCTTTCCTTGAAGTCTCTGGCATCAGCTGTTCTTTGATCCTTCTCCTGCTTTGCACATTCACTCTTCCAGACTTTAATTGAATTAAAAGCACTTTATATATCACATTTCTCATTTGCCCTCTTGCACTGATGGACGTGTACCCTGGGAAGGGAGGCTCTGTACTGCGCAGGGTCTCTGTGGGTCCTTGGTCAGAAAGGTGACCTTGTTTTAATACTGTTTTTATGTGAAAATATTCTTTTAGGTTTGTTTATTTTGAGAGAGGGAGGAAGGGAGGGAGAGAATCCCAAGCAGGATCCATACTGTCAGCCCAGAGCCTGACAAGGGGCTCGAACTCACGACCTGAGCCGAAATCAAGAGTTGGATGTTCAACCGACTGAGCCACCCAGGTCCCTTTATGCGAAAATACTTGTCAATTATATAAATAACACAGTTCTATTGAAGTAGGATTTTTGTCTTTCATCTTTTAAGAAATGCAAGATAAAAGTCATTAGTGAATTACTGTATGAAAGATCAAAATGAATCTAACTTTGGGGTAACCAAGTACGTGTCGCAAGTTCCTCATTGCTTATTAAAGAATACTGAAAATTTGTCATAGAATGTGAACTTTTTCACGGAAAAGTTTTTAGTAGTAGTTAAAAGACTTTGTATTTTATTCTTCATTGGTGCCAGTGCTCCCTCAAATGCATTCGTGAGGTTAATTATACTGTAAAGGAAAACAAAAAGCCGTCTTTAGTTTTAAAAATATTCACACAAACTGTTTTAGTCAAATATTTACCAACAGGAAAACGTACACTTAAAACTTCCGTGATGGCTATATTAAGTGTAAAATTTATGCATGGGTGCTTCAAATGGGTTGTATTTATCATTCTTTGTATGCTTCACAATGTTTATTGGATAATTGTATTTAATTGAACAATAAACTCTAATTGCTGTTTTGTCACTTTAGAGGCTAAAGTCATGTCAGAATTATTGGCCAGTTAATTATGCCACCTTAAACACCCGTGTCCACTGGGAAGCTAACTTACTGACGTGGCTGTGCTGAACCGTTGGTGAATTTCACCGTCTGTGCCTGGACGCCTGCACATCGTGTTATATCTAGTCCTGGTTGAGTTATGATAAGCATGGCATCAGCTGACCCTCATTATTTTTGGATCTCATATTTCCAGTCCACCTACTCGCTGAGTTTGTGACCCCCAGATCAACACAGTGCTTTTGTGGTCATTTATGCACTGGGGTGAGGGGAGAAGTGTGAGTGCCCAGCCATTTGTTCGAACTTCCATCTAGTTGTTTCAGGTCTTATAACCGTACATCTGTCTTTCTTGTGGTCCACTTAGTGCCACATATTTTGCATCTTTGTGCCTTTTATTGGTGATTTGGCTGTTTAAAATGTCCCCGCATGTAGTACTGAAGTACTGACTACTATCTTGAAGTGCAAGAGGTCTGTCATGTGCCTTACAGAGAGAATGCTGCCAGATAAGCCTCATTCAGGCATGAGCTGTAGTGCTGTTGACTGAGAATTCCGTGTTCATAAGTCAACAATGTGTATTAAAGTGTCTTTAAACAGAAACACACGTAAATCACGGTTGTGTGTTGGTCAGTAAATGACAATAGGTGACCAGACGCTTGCAGGAACCTGACACTGTTTCCTCGAGGAGCAGTTGTTGCCTGTTCTGTAATTCAGTGTTTGTGGCAACCTTACAGAACATAACTACTGTGAATGGTGGGAATCAGTTGTATTTCTGATGAAGATGAGGGCTTTGAGGTCTGCCTCTCAGGTCTGTCTGGTGTTAAGTTTTAAACATTTTGTTCTCATTTGCAAATTGTATCCTGCATCATTAGTACTGAAGAAGTACCTGCCCAATCCATCAGGGTACAAATGTCCTCAATCTGCTGCTCTGACAATGTGCACTAATAGAATTTCAGGCCAGACTGGGTAGTGAAGAAGTACCTGGGAGAGGAGAAAGTCTTTGATTTTTAGGAAATTCAGGTTTTCCAAAGAGGCAAGTACAAGTTGGCCCTTGAACAACCCGGGTTTGAATTGCATGGGTCCCCTTGTACGCAGGCACTTTTCTTGTTTTTGATAAATGCAGTACAGTACTGTAAATATATTTTCTCTTCCTTAAGGTTTTCTTAACTTTTTCTGTAGCTTTATTGTAAGAATATGGTATATGATACATAAAACATACAAAATATTGTTAATTGTTTATGTTCTCAGTAAAGCTTCTGGCTAACAGTCGGCTGTTAGTAGCTCACTTTTGGGGGAGTCAGAAGTTAGATATGGACTTTTGACTGCATAAGATGGTGGGTGTTGGTGCCCCAATCCTTGTGTTCTTCAGGGGTGAACTGTATGAGATTGTATTTTAGCATCTTAATAAAGTTATTTTCAGTATCTATTATTGTTACTAAGAATTTGATTTGAATAATATTTTTAATGGATAGATTAAATTACCATTTAAATTCATAATCTCGAAGACAGTACCTTTTTTCTGTTAAAACCATGTGTTATTATTTTATTCAAAAAAATTTTTTTAATGTTTGTTTATTTTTGAGACAGAGACAGCATGAGTGGAGGAGGGGCAGAGAGAGAGAGAGAGAGCGAGAGAGGGAGACAGAGAATCCGAAGCAGGCTCCTTGCTGTCAGCACAGAGCGCAATGCAGGGCTTGAACTCACAAACTGTGAGATCATGACCTGAGCCAAAGTCGGAAGCTTAACCGACTGAGCCACCCAGGCGCCCTAGCTATGCATTATTTTAAATATAACTTTAATACTTGGCCTTCTCCTGTCTTTTGTTTAAAAATGGCATACATTCCATATTTTAAAGCATTGTGTGAAGTCTGGAATCAGAACTGTCCAGAAACTTTCCCAGAGCTCTTTAAAGAGTTTTTGTTACTAGTTTTGTGATAGTAGTGGATTTTCACTGCCTTGTCCTCTTAAATTTCTTTACATGCAGGCTCTAGGCTCTGAGCCATCAGCACAGAGCCCAACACGGGGCTGAAACACACAAGCCATAAGTTCATGACCTGACTGACGGATGCTCAACCAACTGGGCCACCTAGGCATCCCCCCCCCCCTTTTTTTTTAATGTTTGTTTATTTTTGAGAGAGCACACCAATGGGCAGAGGGGCAGAAAGAGAGAGGGAAAGAGAGAATCCCAAGCAGGCTCCACACTGTCCGCACAGAGCCTGATGCAGGGCTTGAATTCCTGAGCCGAGATCAAGAGTCAGATGCTTAACCATCTGAGCCCCGCAAGGACCTCTTGTTGACCAGTTCTATACTACCCACGTATGCAGGTACTTGATATTTTTAGAGAATTTTGAAGATTTTCTTTTCTAAAATTCATGAAACTGGTAGTCACAAGTCCTGAATTTAAGCCCCACTTTCTGCAGTTGCTTGGCTCTTAAAGGAACACCATTTAATTCTTGATGTTTACTGTCTTGACACAAGGACAGGCTAAATGGAAATCCATTGTGACTTAGAAATTAAATTACAAGATTTGACCGTGGGCGTGGATTAATATTTTATTTCAGAGGAGATAAAAAGCTTTTCTCCTCACCCTGCCTGCCTTCCGTTGAGTCTTCCTCTCACCGACCCCCTTATTTCAGTGCACGTGTCTCCCAGCCAGTGGGTTCTAGGTTTACCTAGGGCTGATAGATCGGAATCCTGTTCCTTTTCTTGCCAGCAGTGTGACTTTGGTTTCCTCTTAAAGTTTAATTCACATCTTTGAAAGCCCTTATTATGAGGCCTTGTGATAAGCACCAAGGGTACAGAGATGTGAAGAAACCGTCCTGAAAGAGAAGAAAGATAAATAACAAGTGTTAAAATTGCAGTGGAAGAGCTAGAAACGTACCAGGCGGGAGGAATTTGTTTTGCAGTCCACAAAAACCAGTGTGATTAATTCTGCTTGAGGAGCTAAGAGAAGTTAAGAGGAGGAGGTGCTTCTCCCCACGGTGTTGTAAAGAACGACTGGCAGGGGCGCCTGGGTGGCGCAGTCGGTTAAGCGTCCGACTTCAGCCAGGTCACGATCTTGCGGTCTGTGAGTTCGAGCCCCGCGTCGGGCTCTGGGCTGATGGCTCGGAGCCTGTTTCTGATTCTGTGTCTCCCTCTCTCTGACCCTCCCCCGCTCATGCTCTGTCTCTCTCTGTCCCAAAAATAAATAAAAAAAAAAAAAAAAAAAAAAGAACGACTGGCAGTTTACCCAGCCCAACTGTGGGAAGTGTATGCAGGCACATTAAGGGCCCACAGGCACAAAGGAGGACGGTATGCTGGGAAAACTAGGAGGTGCTTCATACAGCCAAAGCATAGGATGTGTGTTAGGAGCCAGATTTTGGAGTGTCCTGTTGGTATGCTGTGCTGAGCAATTTCCAATACACAAAAGTAGACAATAAAATGAACACCTATGAACTCACCCAGTTTCACTACTTACCAACATTTTCCTACTCTTGTCTCATCTGTTTTCTCCCCTCCCAATTTTTTATAAAAGCAAAGTGCAGGTGTTCATTTCACCCCTATATACCTGCTGACTTCTAAACTGTGCACAGTGGGAACCGCTGCAGGGTTTTAAAGAAGGGATCAGAGCAAGGTTTGCAGCTCATCAACGGGAGCACATATTGTCTGGAGGACCAGGGTCAGGGACCAGGTAGCAAGTGAGAAAATATCTTCATTGGAGCAGTTGATTTAGAGCTATGCATATTTATTAAAATGAATTAAGTTTTGGCCTCTTCCCGTATGCTTGGTGTAAAAATATGTAAAATAGGTGTACATATTTCATATCCCCTCTTCTTCAGTTTCTCCTAAAAAACAAACTCTCCCCCCTTTTTTCCTTTTCTAAAGCATGTTTAGAAATTTGTTAGAAATGTTTTTGTTGTATTTTTAAGTTCATTTTATTTCTGAGAGGGTGTGAGCAAGGGAGGGGCAGAGAGAGAGGGAGACAGGATCTGAAGCAGGTGCCGTGCTGACAGCAGAGAGCCTGATGTGGGGCTTGAACCCACAAACCGTGAGATCATGACCTGAGCCAAAGTCAGACACTTAACTGACTGAGCCACCCAGGCGCCCCTAGAATGTTTTTAAATGATAATTTGCATTTAATGCTTCAAATTATTCTGTTTGGGGGCAAAAAAAAAAAAAAAAAATTGGAGCATTTAGAAAATAAGAATTACAAGTAATTGGGGGATCACATTGTACATTTGACCTTTGTTTCTGTTTTCCTCTCCAGGGCCTGCTATCTTTTCTGAGTGCCCCCCTCATAGGCGCTCTGTCTGATGTGTGGGGGAGGAAACCCTTTCTCCTGGGCACCGTCTTCTTCACCTGCTTCCCAATTCCACTGATGAGGATCAGCCCGTGGTGAGTGGCTTGACCTTCCACCATCATGACTATCTGTTTTGGGTCACATGTGAATAATACATCTGCAGACCATTTCTTAACTATTTCAAAGCAGTTGGTACCTGTGTTTTTATTTAATCTCTCCGATAATACTGAAAGCCAGTTTGGGCTTTAAGACATTTAAAGATGTTGCCATGAGGTTAATTAAAGGATTGGGTCCTGGGAGGGGGTGTACCATTTCTGTACTCAACCCTTGTGACTGCAAATGTGTTTGTGTCAGCTCACTGCTCTAGGGCACTGTATGAACAGTATATATCAATAGACAGGAGTCACTTTTGAGTACATTGTAGTTATTAGACCAATAGCCTATTCTCACTCATAATAGGAATTTGAATTTGATCTCATTTTTCATGATAGAGAGTATTAACATGTAACCAAGTCTCTTCAGTTACCAAAGATGGGTTGGAATTTGTACCTGAGCTGTACCTTAGTTGTTTTTCTTAGTTCCAGAGGATGGTATTTGGCCAAAATGCTGAGATGTTCTTCATAAGGTGTAAAGAACACACCTTAGAATGGAAGGGGTTGTTGTTGTTTTAATGCAGTATTTATTGGCTTGGGTAAATGTCATTTGATTATCTCATAATTTTATGTCAATATTTGTTACATTGTAAATATGTTGGGTACCCATGGTGGATCATTTTATTTTCTACCAGATGATGAATCCTATAAAATACTTTTTGATATTGAGTCTTTATGTCCAAGAACAAGTCATGCTTTTCTGATAAATGAGGGCTTTTTCTTTTAATGTCCTCTCAATACCTTAAAATATTTTTCTTTAGATCTTTAAATGATTTTGCCTCTTCCCTTCTGGTTTTCATGCTGTTGCTTTTGCTACTTACATTGACTAATGAAGAATGTTAAATAAAAGTGATAATTGTGGACCTAACATTTTCATGTATATAAAGGAAATGTTACAGTGTTTCATCATTTAAGTATTAAGGTAGCTTTTGTTGAAAAATATTATCTATCACTATGATGAATTATATTAATGTATTTTCTAATCTTGAAATATCCTTTGCCCTAGGATAAATCCTACTTTTTGTTCTGTGAGATTTTGTTTGTTGGTATCTTAACAATATTTATTTAAAAGCATCTGTGCATATGATTGAAATTTTTAGTGTTAAATACATTAATACTTTTGTTATGATTTCTGCCTTTGTGTAGCTCTCTTAAAGTCATATGCTATATGTTTCTTTTTCTTAGCTAAAGCTAGGAAATTTTAAGTTTTTATTTCTCTTCTGTTGGCTACCTTTAAGATTATATCTTTACTTAATCCCCTTATTCTTTCATTTTTTCACCTGCATGTACTGACATCCTTTGAGCAATTACAAAATTGGTATGTTTCTACTTCTTCCCCATCCTGATTATCAGTTTATTAGTAGTCCATTATATCTTTAAATATACATATACATATATTTGTTTTTATTTGTTTATAATCTTTACATAATATCATTAGCTCTGGTTATGAAAGTGTATGCACACTGCCACCTCTCTTCCAGGTAATTAAAATAATCTTTTTATAGGTGGTATTTTGCGATGATTTCTGTGTCTGGAGTCTTCTCGGTCACATTCTCTGTGATATTTGCTTATGTAGCTGATGTCACTCAGGAACATGAGCGAAGTACTGCTTATGGATGGGTAAGATTATAGTTTATGTATTGTAACCAGAGAAGTATTTATAATTAAATTGTGTTAAAGTATTAAAGTGTTAAGTATTAAAAAAAATTGTAAATACTGACTTACATAAAATCTACAGCAATTACATAAAATAATAATAAACTTACATAAATAATAATAATAAATAAACAATATATACAAATAAACAATAAATAATAAACTTACATAAAATAAATAATAATAAACTTACATAAAATACAGCAATTAAAAATAAAAAGATTTATGAAGTTTAAAAAAAATTTTTTTTTTAATGTTTTTATTTATTTTTGAGACAGAGAGAGACAGATCATGAGCAGGGGAAGGGCAGAGAGGGAGGGAGACACAGAATCCAAAGCAGGCTCCAGGCTCTAAGCTGTCAGCACAGAGCCTGATGCAGGGCTCGAACTCATGGACTGTGAGATCATGACCTGAGCTGAAGTCAGATGCTTAACCGACTGAGCCACCCAGGCACTGCTATGGAAATTGATGAAGTTTAAAGTAGCCAGATGGAAATTGCTAATAATGTATAATAATGTATAGGGTTGGAAGTTTGTCAGGAATGTGAGTTGTTGACTGCAAAATATTTTAAAAAGTTGATTTGTTTCTTGTTGGCTTATGTCTTGAGGAACCATAAACAGTAAACTGGTGCTGAGATAAGTCCCCATGCACCTAATTCACAGTTGGGGAGATGTTGTGCCTCAACCATGTTAATCCACTGTTACTGTATTTATTGCTGCTTGCATGTCTCAGGCACTTACTTGGGATATGGTACTGTGTAATTGTGGAGTGCTTAATGAAAGTTACAGGAGATCTCTTCTTGGTAAGTGTTAGATAATTTCTGGTTTTCCGAAGTGTGATGATGGCATGGCAGTTCCGTAGGGAAGAAACACTTGTAGAAGATGGAGGCTAAAGCCCTTTAGCTCAGTGTCTTGACTACTCATGTGGCTCAGGGGAAAAGATGTCATGTGAGCATGTGTGGGCGTGTGTCCCATGTGTGAACTTGCTGAGGTATGTGCGTGTTGTTGCAGGGGGATAATTACCCCTTCTTCTAGGTTCTTTGGCCTAATGATTAAACTGACACAGATTAATAGGAGGGAAACACTTAATTTTGTACAGAGCTCCAAAGACACGAGAGACTGGGACGCAGTTGAGACTTATATGCCATCCTGAGCTAAGGAAAAGAGGGTAGGGGTCTTGGGCTTTGGAGGGGAGGAAGACAGTTCACAGGAAGATGGGAAGAACAAATGTTTGGTAAGTAAATGTGTGCCATGCCATGCAGATAAGTCTTTCTGATATAAAAAGTTATTTCTGGCATAGCTCTCTTCCTGACATAGGCCCCTGTCTGAATTCTTTCAGGCATTAAAAGAAAGGCAAAAAAGCTTTCCCTGAGCCTGCTGGGTCTTAACTGCCTACAGTTCAAAACAGTCCACATGCAAAGTGGTGTAGTTGGGGTGGTGCATTCTCCACTTGTTCTCTCGAGTTCCCTGTGTTTGAAATGTTTACATTGAGAAAAGGTGGATAAAAGAGGAGTGATCTAGCTGTTGAACACGTTGGAGGAGGACTGAATGCCGGAAACCCACATTATCTCTCTCCTTTCCCAAGTCTTGCTCATCCTTTCAAATCTCACTTCCTAGAGGCACCTGCATGGGTCAGTCAGTTGAGTGACCAACTTTGGCTCAGGTCATGATCTCTCAGTTCATGCGTTTAAGCCCTAACAGCTCTGTGCCCACTTCAGATACTCTGTCCCCGCCCCCCTCCCCGCCCCTACCCTACTTGCACTCTCTTACGTTTTACTTTTTGCATATTTTAAGAAACTAAACCTCTCTAATACCTATTTCAGTGTACCATTTAGGGAGGAAAAATTATAGGTGGAGAACAGTAGAGGAATTGGTGGGAGGATAGAATCCTGGGCACTGAGGGCCCTAACTGAATTGGGCTGTGTTAAAAGGACAGGTGGAGCTACCTCTCTGTGTCTGAGAGCATCCACCCTGTTTTCCCATTTGAGTCCACTGGGAGGCTTTCAGCTCTTCAGATACATAGACTCATAAGTCTTAAGCTTGTTTCCTAAACTCTGTTTTGAAAGCTTAAAGATTGTCATTAAGATTTCTGCCTTTGTTAGGGGTGCCTGGGTAGCTCAGCTGGTTGAATGTACGGCTCCTGATTTTATCTCAGGTCTTGATCTCACAGTTCATGGGATCAAGCCCCATGTTGGGCTCTGTGCTGAGAGTGTAGGCCTGCTTGGGATTCTCTCTTTCCCTCTCTCTCTGCTCCTCCTCTGCATTCTCTCTCTTTCTCTCCCCTCTCCCCGTCCCCCCCACCCTCAAAATAAGTAAACAAAAAAAAGATTTCTGCCTTTGCTAATTTCAGGTTTTCTCTATGGCAGTTTACAAATATTTAAATTGTAGAAATACCAGAAAATAGAGCACCTCTTTCTCAGAGCAGTGTAGGGGGCAGCACATGGATGAGAAAGATGAATTTAAAAGTTCAACATAGAGGCATGTGGGTGGCTCAGTGCCCTTTATTTCCAGGGCTTGATTTCGGCATCCAGCTCTTGATTTTGGCTCAGGTCATGATCTGGGCTCAGGTCATGATCTCACAGTTGTGAGATTAAGCCCTGTGTTGGGCTCTGCGCTGGGCCTGGAGACTCTCTCTCTGCCCCCTGCCTGCTCGTGAGTACTCTCTCTCTCTCCAAAAAAAGTTTACCATGATTTGGAATGCACCATTTTATTAATGAGCATTAATTTCATTATATCCGAAGTAGCACTGAGTCCTTTCCAAAGTATTTTGAGGGGAGCTTAGTAGAATGCCGTCATTTAAATTGTTGTTCTAGAATAATAATAATTTAAGTCCATTGTTCGCAATGACCAAATCTTGAGTTATTGAACAATGCTTATTTTAGAAAATGTCCATTTGGGATGCCTGGGTGGCTCAGTTGATTTAAGCATCCAACTCTTGATTTTGGCTCAGGTCATGATCCGTCTCATGGTTCATGAGTTCATGCCCCTTTTCGGGTGTGCACTGACAGCACAGGACCTGCTTGGGATTCTGCCTCCCTCTCTCTCTGCTCCTACTCTGCTCACTCTCTCTCTCTCAAAATAAACTTGAAAAGAAAAGAAAAAATGTCCATGTGGCTAGAAGACGGTTATGATGGTAGATAAATGTCATTTTGACAAATAAATAAATTCTTGTTTTCTTCTTTAAACTCAAGTTATCATTAGATTCTTTAGACTTGGAAGCTGTGGAATTATAAAAAGCAGTTTCAGCTGAAATTTAGCAGATGTAAATCTGACTCTCTATTTTAGTGGGAAAGATGAATTTTAGAGATTGGAAAATGACTTCTAGTTCTTGCTCATCATATGAACTTAAGACAGCTATTTAACCTTTCTGTTGCTGTTTATTTATTTGTACATTGAGTAGAGTGTCTTCTTGGTTTAGGTACAAAAATGCGGTAGAGGATTAAGATAATGAAAAACTTACGAATAAATGACTTTACTGACCCATTTTGTGCAGATAAGAGGTTGTTAGCCCCTGAGAACCCCACAGCAGTGCTGCCGTAGCCATTTGCATGTCATTGTAGTTTATAATGTAGTTACGTGTTTGCCTTGATCTTCTCAAATAATATGGAAAAACCCGAAGGGCAGGAACTCTGTCTTCTTAGTCACCTGGTACATAGCAGGTAATTAAATAAACACTGAACCAAGATTCCTGTTCCCCAAATTGGAATTCTCTACACCTCCTCTTTTCCCCCAGAAAGTTTTTATTGGACTTGCTTTTATAGTGTCTTTAGTGTAATATTAATTTCAGATATATTGTATTTTTACATTTATTTGGAAGGGTATTGGGTGAAAGAAAAATGTCTTTGGCTAACCAGGAGTCATAATTTTAATAATAGATAATGATTTCAGTGGTTTCTATTAAAATCTAGTAGAAATTTAAATAACCAATTTATATTTTTGGCACTCAATCTGGTTATAATTTGGAGACTGCCCATTTAAGCTTCTGCACATGCAGATTACATTCCAAAGTAAAGGAAGCTGTGTGCAGAGATTCCACATGGATTCAGGTTGCAAGTGTGACACTTGGCTTTGTGGTCTCTGGTATTGGATGCAGGTTGGGAGTAACACAAATCAACAGCCCAGGGATCTCTAGTTAAAAAGCTTTGATGTTCTTACAGCTTTTTCTCTAAGAATATCAGGGTTTTTTTCCTTCTCCGTGGTAATGAAATGGTCCCCAAATAATAAAATGGTCAATGTTTTTATTTATTTATTTTATTTTTTTAATGTTTGTTTATTTTTGAGAGAGAGAGACCGAGACAGAGAGACAGAACACAAGTGGGGGAGGAGCAGAGAGAGGGAGACACAGAATCTGAAACAGGCTCCGGGCTCCGAGCTGTCAGCACAGAGCCCGACGCGGGGCTTGAACTCACAAACCTTGAAATCATGACTTGAGCCGAAGCCAGACGGTCAACCAACTGAGCCATCCAGGCACCCCAGTCAGTGTTTTTAGAATATGAAGTCAACACAGTCCCAGAGTAATTTGTAAGTTTTGTGATCAGCCCTGCAGAAATTTTTGTCGTGCTTTTCTCCCCAAATCCCTATTGCCCAATTAAAGAAGACTAAAGTGTATGTTGGTGGGTTTTTTTAATTTTACTTTTTATTTATTTTGAGAGAGAGCAAGCGTGCGCGAGCAAGGAAGGGGCAGAGAGAGAGGGAGAGAATCCCAAGCAGGCTCTACGCTGTCAGCACGGAGTCCAACCTCACAAGCAGTGAAATCATGACCTGAGCCAAAATCAAGAGTCTGAGCCACCCAGGTGCACCCTAAAGTGTGTGTGTTTTATTTATGGGGAAGGTTTTCTCAATTTTTGTTTCTAATACCATTATTTTTTATTCTTGTAGCTTTCTAGGATATCTTGTTAGTTCATAGTTTATGAACAAGTACTTAAAATGAAATGACTCTTCCATTGTCAAAATGTATGTACAACACATCCCTTTTGTTTTGTTTAAAGCCGGGGAAGGACAGTCATGGTCCGTCCCTTTGGGACTCCACATGAGAACCAGAATTAGGTGTGCACCTGCAGCAGATGGGACTAAGTGAGAGTGTGCCTTCCGTGTGTGTTTGTGGTAGTGGCCAGGACCGTGGATGAGAGTGTGCTTTTCCACAGGTGTCAGCCACCTTTGCAGCAAGTCTGGTGAGCAGCCCAGCCATTGGAGCATACCTTTCAGCCAGTTACGGAGACAGCCTTGTTGTGCTGGTGGCCACAGTCGTGGCTGTTCTGGACATCTGCTTCATCTTATTGGCTGTTCCAGAATCTTTGCCAGAGAAAATGAGGCCGCTTTCCTGGGGAGCTAAGATTTCTTGGAAACAAGCAGACCCTTTTGCGGTAATAAAAACATGAAAATACTGAATATTTCTGCAGCTTCGTGCATCCCATCAGTTGTTGATCCCTTTCTTTCTCCAGGAAAAATAGAAAAAAAAAATTGCATATAAGGGACTGTAGTTGTCTATAGGATTATAGATTATAATCCTATAATATAATCAAGGATTATATAGAGTTTATGTTTAAGTCACGCATGTGGTATCATGAGGGAAGAGAGAAGAAAAAATGTTCAGTTAATGCCTGATGAGGGTTTGGGAAGGAAGTTTTTTTTTTTCTTATTGCATGGTTGTTTTCACTTTTTTTTTTTTTTTTTTTTTTAACAAAATGAAGGTGGCCATTTGAAGTGGTTGTGTTCATTCACTTAAATTCAGAAAAGGTGAATGGATTTGGCCTGACTGTAGTAGCTATTTTCTCAGTTGTTAATGTACATCCACTTTGACCAGAGGCTCTGGACTTGTATTTTGTGGACTGAATGGGTTCTTTACTTTTAAAAAGCTTTTACCATTTTTAATTTTTTTGGAAGGATCCCATTAACAACTAGAAAAAGTACTGAGACAAAGAATCTTACCTCTCCCCTTCTCCCTCCCTTGTCTGACATAACATTGTTCTTGAAGAAAAATCTATGTGGAAAAAAATAACCAGAGATTTGATTGCTGATTTTAATCACCCAAGTGTACTTGTGAGGAAATAATGTGTATAAGAAAAATAACTCGTGAGAAATTCTTTTCTAAAAAGCCTCCATGACCTAGAGGCCCTGGTCATTTTGTGTGTGCCCTAATGTCAGACATGGAGAAAGAGGTGCTTAAAGAAGGAAACCAGGTATGGACCTGGGAGCCAGTCACGCCTCCTACTTTCTTGTCATGTAGTGACCAGGTTACACACGGAAATTCATCTGTGAAGCACAACTACTACCGTGTATTCTTTCCAGGCTAGTGTGGGCGTTTTGGTGAGTATATAAGTTAGCTCACCTAGTGTCTGGTGTGCAGCAAGGTCTCCATAGACAGAAGCACTTTATAGTCCTCAGCTCACCTTTTGGTCTTCTCAACAATTCTGTGTAAAAAAGGAAGATTCAAATTTTTGTAAGAAGATTGAAAAAGCTGTTACTGGTCAGAGAATCTTGTCACTGACCCCATGACTAGAACATACTTATTTGGCTTCCAGTTTTACAGGCCAATTGAATATTAACATTTTAAAGAATATAGTAAATTTACATATAATAAAAACCCTGAAGTGTTTATAAAGGGGTTATATTATGAATGCAAGAGACGAGATTTTCTTAAAAGGTTCTGGAGCAGTATTTTTTCAGGATCTATTCACAGGGTGTGTGAACTAGTATGGTTAACAAAGATGAGCAAGTGTTTGTTTTTTGTTTTGTTTTTTAAGCTGTAAAACTGTAAACATAAAATTATGAAATTAGGACTTACAGCCATAGAGTTAATATTTACTTGTTTTTCTAATCTGTTCAACTTTTATAATTCACCCAAATAGATCAAAACAATGAAACCAGTATCCCAGAATATCAGTGATTCAGTCAGTGTCTCCTACTTTTTATGTGTTTCTCTTTCTGCTTATTCCTAGTCACTGAAGAAAGTTGGAAAAGATTCTACTGTCTTACTAATTTGCATCACCGTGTTTCTTTCATACCTTCCTGAAGCTGGACAGTATTCAAGTTTTTTTCTCTATCTCAGACAGGTGGGTAATGGGTGCCTAGTAGCTTTAGAACATGAAGAAATCAAAGATTAGGATTTGTCTAAAGGTATTTTGAGGAAAACCGTATAGTGGAAAAAATGTGTGGACCTGCTTCTAGCTATAGTTTAAGTGTAGGTGCTGACGTATAATTAGCAATCAGAGGAACCTTTAATACAATGATATTTTCAAATACTATAAAATGTTGACTGTGAGAAAAATTTCCTTGAGAGCATAAACAGAATGTATCATTTAAATTTCACAAAGAGAGGTCAAGTTGATTTGATGTGAACTGACCTGGGACATCTTCAGAAGGCCATAGCTCAACACTGCTGTGGACTTCAAGGGGGCTTGCAAACAGTCATCTAAATAATCTCTCCCTTAACCTTTTTTCTCTTTAAAAATGTATACTTTACCTTGTTCCCCCCAAAAAGGCGGTTAGCTTAAGGCAATTTAAAACCAAGTTCCCTTTCCAACTGTTGTTGTTTCTCTGGGATTGCGGAGACCATGTTGCCTTCCATGGCAATCCTGCCCCAGTCTTTTACCGATTTCACTGGAAGTCCTTCTATGGTTTATTCCATGTGGCAGAGCCGGTCTCCTCCTAAGATAAATTCCTCTCTGTCGGGAGATTTTTTTTTTTTTTTTTTTTTTTAATTTATTTTTGGGACAGAGAGAGACAGAGCATGAACTGGGGAGGGACAGAGAGAGAGGGAAACACAGAATCGGAAACAGGCTCCGAGCCATGAGCCCAGAGCCTGACGCGGGGCTCGAACTCACGGACCGCGAGATCGTGACCTGGCTGAAGTCGGACGCTTAGCCGACTGCGCCACCCAGGTGCCCGTCGGGAGATATTTTTAATTGGAACTTGTTAAACTTGCCATTCTTTTAGTTTTCCTGAGAGTATGAGACTAATATTTTATATGGTGGTATATAAGTAAAACTGTTTTTGTAAACAGTTCTATTTCAGTTTTATTCATTTTTTGTGAGCAGATACTGGAGATTTAGAGGGAAGACCAATGAGGTAACATATTTAATGTAGAAAATCGTATGTGCTTTTGTAATTAAATTATGCATTAAATTAAAGGTACATTCAATGTAGGAAAAATGGGAAAGCTTAAGGAAGTGAAAAATCATCTTCCTTCAGAATAAGCAACTGTGGATATTTTCTTTTCTACCCTTTTTTCCTGCACATATGCTTATGTCACTACCACCAACACTTAACGGTAAATCAGGATCATTTTACGTTATTTTGTATTTGTGCTCACTTTTAAGAGCAGTTCACACACACACACACACACACACACACACACACAAATGTTCAAACTGCATTTGGTGTTTGTACATCTGATAAGGAATTTATAGCCAGTATAAGTTTTTAACTCAAAAATGAAAAGACCACCCAACTGAAAAAAATTCAAAAAAGACTGAATTGATACTTGCCCAAGGAAGATACACAAATGACCAATAAGCACATGAGAAGATACTGAACATTAGCCATCAAGGAAATGCAAATCAAAATGAGATACCACTTCATACCTGCTAAGATGGCTGTAACCAAAAGACAAGGGTGTGAAGAAATGGAAACTCTGACATGACTGGTGGGAATGTGAAATGGGATAGGCAGTTTCTCAAGGTGTTCAGCATAGGGTTCCCAGCAAATCTATTCCTACAACACACATCTACATAGAAACTTTTACAGAAATTTTTGATAATAGCCAAAAAGTAGAAACAACCCAGATGTTCATCAGCTCATGAAATGGATCAACAAATGTGGCAAATCCGTACAATGGGATGTTAACATTTGGCAAGAAAAAGCAGTGAAGCGCTAAGTCTTCAGTGGGGATGAACTGTGGAACATGGTGCCAAGTGAAAGAAACTGCAACCATAGATTGTTTGATTGGATTTATGTGAGATGCTCAGAATAAATAGACCCAGAGACAGAAGTATTATCACTGGCTGGATGGAGGGATGGGCCAGGGCAGTGGGACTCCTGATGTGGTACCATGTTTCTTTGAGGAGTGAGGACATCATCTGCAGTTGTGTTGGTGGTTGCCCAACTCTGTGAATGTACTAAACTCATTACATATCTAATGGGTGAATTATAGGATATTTCAACTTTATCTCAATAAAGCTGTTTTAAGTATAGATATGTTTATGTTTACAAATATAGGCTGAGAAATAGTCCCTAAATCTCTATTTTCAGGTTCCAATTTTTTTTTTAATTGCATTTGATTGGCAAGTGATAGGCTGTTGTTCGTCAGCAGCCCTGATTTGGGAATCTGAGATTCTAGCTCTTTTATCAGCTAGTTGTGTGACTGGAAGCAAGACAATCATTTGTTAAATGAGTGGAATGTATAATAGTTTTTAAGTCCTTTTCCCGATTTTTGTAGGGTTTCACTAGAGGGCAAAAATATTTAACTTTTTTAAAACTTGATATTTAAAACTTGAAGTGGCCTTTCAGAGCTTCAGTTGAGGTTAAGAGGCTTAGAAATCCTTGCCAGCTCACTTTGGCTGCTCCTGGAATCACCATGGAAGTTTTTTAAACATGCCTGTGGCTGGGCCCAGAGAGTCTGATTTAATTGGTCTCCCGTGGGTTACAGCATTTCATTGCTCCCCCCTTCCCTGTTGCCCCGATGATTTCAGTGTACAGCCAAAGTTGAGAGCCGCCAACTTTGGTAATGAGCAAATTCTCTGCTGGCAGCACCAAAGTCAAACCATTTTCCTCATGTTCTCTCTAGTGTTTGGTGATACTATGTTTGTCTCTTAGTGGGTTGGAGATGGGGATTATTTTTATAATGTCTCTATTACAAAAGTGTTTTCTTTCATTTCCACAGGTCATAGGTTTTGGATCTGTTAAGATTGCAGCATTCATAGCTATGGTAGGAATTCTGTCTATTGTGGCTCAGGTAAGTGACATTTTACCCGTTTTTGTTTTCTTTTTTTACATTTTAATTCTGAAATAACTAGATTTACAGGAAACTGCAAAGAAATGTTCGTTGAGATCCCCTACACAATAAGTCTGTACCCCCTCCTCCCCATCCATGGTAACATCTTGTATATCTAGGGTAAAGTATCAGACCCAGTAAACAGACATGGATAGTCTACAGAACCATTCTACTTTTAATAGAATGTTGAGGTTGTGATTTAGGAAGTTAAGACAACTTTTCAGTACTTGTTAGGATACTTGTTACTCTACTGGGTCAATTCAGCAGATAAAAATTTGCTTTATAACCACTAACAACAGTCTAACTCCAGATACTGCAAAATAATCAGGAGAATGTTTCAGTATTTTAATGTTGAAAATTTAGCAGAAGTGGAAAACAGAAATGAAAATCAGTAACTGTTGCAAACCCTGCTATAATCCCCAGGACTGAAGAGATGTGGTAAATCAGTGCATTAGAATATATATAATGAGTAAAGAGCATTAAACATTCCCTATGTATTATAAATGTAGGACCACAAAAGGCAAGTCATGTGACCTTTAACTCACTGACATGCCTGGGTGGATTCAGATACCACATGGAACTGCCTAGAAGCCAATTCCCTAAGATGGCTTCATGCTGCTTTATATAGTAGAGTGCCAAGCAGAGCCCTCTTCTGGGAGAATTCTCTCAGGGAGAAACCAGAAGACTATGGAACTGTTTTGCCTGCACATTAGAATTGACAGGGCTCAAAGGAAGGCATCAAGGCAGAAGCCCTTTATTTCTCCTTACTGAACTGTATCAGTGAATGTAAATTATGTTGAGCTTTCAAGTTGCTTGTGGTTTTGGTTTGTTTTTATAGTAACTGGTTAGTTGATTACCCAGACTCCTCTTTTATTCTCTTTACAGACTATCTGAGCTACTTTTGTGGGGTTTTGTTTTGTTTTGTTTTTTAGCAGCAGAGTATAGATTTGTTAAAATCCAATTTATATCAATCCAACTTTGTGACACTGTTAACCTCCAGCAAAATCCCACATATTCTGTAAATGTTCAGCAGGGGGTTGCTGTTCGCTGGTGGTTAAGAGTCTGAGCCATGTCCTTCTCAATCATGATAATTAACCAGCTATGATGACCTTTTGGGTAATGCTAGCAAAGCATTAGATGAACAGGCTTTGTGGAAGGAGGTTGAAGGCCCGGAGCCCCAGGTCTCAGACCAGGCTATGTGCCAGTAGAGGTCCCTGGCCATCATTAATGGGCTTCCCTCACAGAGCCTGCATCAAATCTATGTGGTCACATGGTTTCTCAAGATTATCTCCTTTGTTTATAGACAGTCTTTCTTACCATCTTGATGAGATCGTTGGGGAATAAGAATACTGTCCTCCTTGGCTTGGGCTTCCAGATGTTCCAGTTAGCCTGGTATGGTTTTGGATCTCAGGCCTGGTAAGCCTCTCCTTTGGATTCTCATAAACTAACAGACAAAAGCACCCTTGACAGGAACTTGAGTTGGTGAGTGTGAGGTGAAGGAAGCAAGGGTTACTTGAGAGTTTGGTATATTCAGCATTTCAAAATCTGTCTTTAGACCTAATTTAGGGAATGATGGATCTGGATAATCTAAGATTGTTCAGATTACCTTTACCTCATCGGTGAAGTTTTTATTTAATCCAATGTGTGTGTCTCCTCTTCCAACCCCTCCAATTAGGTCTACTTTTATACACACTTGTCAATTTTTAATGACATCACACAGTCCAGAGCAACACAAGAAGACAAGAAAAAATGGTTGTGACAGGGTTCACTGCCATAATTAGCTGAGTGACTTTGGGTAGTGATTTAACCTTTGTAAGAAAGTATCTGAATTAGATGAACACTAAGATCCCCTCCAAAATCATGTGTGCCCTAAGGTAGTTATTACTGCTAGCATATTAGAGTCCCACAAACAGGAAGGTCAAAATAAGCCCTGAAGAACAAGAAGATACATGTGCCTGGTCACCAAATACCCAAGTTTCTAGCTCCATTTTAAATACTAGAATTGATCCTCATTTTTCGCATGTAAATGGATGACATAACTTAGAGGAACTAGAAATGTGGTCATTGGTTCAGTGGTTGATTCTTCTTGTTTTTTAAGATTTCAGTCTTGTGAACTTTGGTTCAGTAGCTGATTCAGTCCGACTCGTGGTATGTTTAAAGGATTTTGTTGAAATGCAGGGTTTTTTTTCTTTTCAATAAGGATGTGCATGTTCAGCCCCAAGGAAGTCTGGCCAGGCAGATTTTCGGCCATTAGGGCTGCGTGTTGCTCACACTCCTACTAAATACTGACATGCACTTACGTTCCTTTCATGGTGATCCTGAACATCAGGTCTCTGTTGTTTCCACTGGTGGCACATGACACTTCCTTGTGGGGTGGCAAACTGAGCAGTTTAAGGGCAGTGTAAAGGTGAGAAGTACAGAGAGAAAAGTGGAAAATCGGTGAAGAAGTTGTGTTTATAGAAACAAGAAATCCTTGAAACTTCACTAAGCTTATTACATCTAAAGTTGGTACTGGGAAAACAAGCAGGAAGTACAGATTTCCAAAGAGGTAAAATAAAATAAACATTTTTAAAGAGGGGAAAAATAAATACAACAGGAGAAAACAGAAAGCACTTTGTGATCTTGCCAGATTGTACTCTGAACAGCAAGCTGCTTGGGGCTGGCCTGCCGCCTGACTGCAGCCTGTCTTGTCATTGCAGGATGATGTGGGCAGCAGGGACGGTGGCCGCCATGTCCAGCATCACATTTCCTGCAGTCAGTGCTCTTGTCTCTCGGAACGCAGAGTCAGATCAGCAAGGTGAGGTCACTGTCCCCTCGCTGTTTTCCTCTTTCAGCTAAGATAAACCTGGAGTAGGGGAGGCTCATGGAGCACGTGACAGCCATGTGGTCCTTTCTCAGCAACCATGCCTTTCTGTTTTACTTCCTGCGTTGATCTTACAGTCTTTAAATCTGGACTAAGCAGTTAGAACTGTTCATTTTCTCTTTTCGGTTTTGACTCCTTTTTTGTGTTACCGTAAGAATTACCTAGACTATATAATCCTTTTAACAGATGTATGTCAAATAATGAATGATGAACTGGTTAGCAAAGCAGTGAGCTCTTTATTTAATCACTGTAATCACTTAAATTTCTTTAGTTTGGAATCAAAGGCCATTAGCTTAATTTAGGAAGTGATTCTTTGAGAGGATAAAAGATAAATATGTGTAGTTAAATGCACAGTGAGAAACAAAATGAAGACAACCATGTGGAGAATAGCACTCTGCATCTAGACTCTTTTATTTATTTATTTTTTTTTTAATTTTTTTTTTTTTCAACGTTTTTCATTTATTTTTGGGACAGAGAGAGACAGAGCATGAACGGGGGAGGGGCAGAGAGAGAGGGAGAGACAGAATCGGAAACAGGCTCCAGGCTCCGAGCCATCAGCCCAGAGCCTGACGCGGGGCTGGAACTCACAGACCGCGAGATCGTGACCTGGCTGAAGTCGGACGCTTAACCGACTGCGCCACCCAGGCGCCCCTCTTTTATTTATTTTTGAGAGAGAGTGCACACAAGCATGAGCAGGGGAGGGGCAGAGAGAGAATCCCAAGCAGACTCCACACTGTCAGCACAGAACCCAACGCAAGGCTCAAACCCACAAACCATGAGATTATGACCTGAGCTGAAGTCAAGAGTTGGATGCTTAACCGACTGAGCCATCTAGGCACCCCTACATCTAGACTCTTACTTCATCCTTCTTGTGCTTCTGGCTTCTCTCTCAGGTAGTTCCTTTTCTTCTCTCTTAATGGCTTACTATATTGTCAGGAAGTAGTGAATTTTAGAAAGAAAATTTTTTTAATGTGTTAGAGCCTTTTAAAAAGTTTTAATAAAAAACTAGGTTGGAAAATATTGTTTATTCATTGCACCTAGTTTTCCACATCAGAAATTAACCATCTTATTCACCAGTTTTAAGGTGTCACTTGAGGGGCACCTGGGTGGCTCAGTTGGTTAAGTGTCTGACTTTGGCTCAGGTCATAATCTCACAGTTTGCAAGTTTGAGCCCTGTGTCAGGCTCTATGCTAACAGCTCGGAGCCTGGAGCCCACTTCAGATTTCGTGTGTCTCTCTCTGCCCCTTCCTCGCTCACACTCTGTCTCTTGTTTCTTTCTCAAAAATTAAACATTAAAAACAAAAATTTAAAGTGTCACTTGAACACCACAAATGCCATGTGTCACAGTGACTATGGGAGTTCACTGGTCCATGTGTCCTTGGGAGGAATTGTTTCTGAAGATGTGAGCCACCTGTGGGGATGGGCACTGCCCTGAAGTCTGACAGGCACCATCTGGTCTTTCATAACGTGAATTTTCTTTTCTTTGGCTCCTGTTATGCTCATACATTCTAGTACAGATGTTTCTCTAAATGTCAGCATACAACATTATTAGAACACATTGTATTAAGTTGAACCTAATGTTTTGAACATTTTTAACTTAGGAAACATCCATTTCATATGCTTCAGGCTAATATTTTATCTGTCATGTTAGAAGCCAGAGATATCTAGAAGTTGGTCCTTCTGGGATTTTTCAGTACAGGTCACCATGAGGAACATGGGAGTACACGGCATTGGGGCTGCTGTGGACTTACACCAGGGCTCTGGGAGACAAAGGGGAGATTTTTAAAGCACCATTAGATGAGTAGAGAAGGAAAATTTCATTCCATAGAAAAGTGGAAATTACCTGTAAATGAGGAATATTAAAGTTTTTCATTTTGTTATTCCCCATTTATAGAAAGGATCTAGCTGTTATTGGAGGGCGGGGGCGGTTCAGCCCCAAAAGAGATTTCACAATCATCTCTGTCATTTCTCCTTATAGATCTTAGGGCAGAGAGTAAGACCATATTAAAAGGACACAGTAAAACCAAGAAAACATTTGTGCACCAAATGAAACTACAGTAGGCTAGAAGTCCCTTATCTACTTTATGTAAGTCCCTAATTTTGAGATGCTTTTCTGAGAAGACCGGCTCCCTTCTCTTTGTTCTGATACAGGAGTTGCCCAGGGGATCATAACTGGAATAAGAGGACTGTGTAATGGCCTGGGGCCAGCACTGTATGGCTTCATATTCTACATGTTCCATGTGGAACTGACTGAGTTGGAACCGGAATTGAATTCTGATAATACTGCCTTGCAGGTAAACTGGTGATAAGTCTAGTTGTATAACAACCACTGTGTCTGATTCCAGCAAATTCTGAACTTAAATTTGGAGAACGTTCTTGTTTATATAATGTTACTATTGTATTTGGTAGTAGTAAGTGCTGTGTTCCGTGCATTCCTGGGATTGGGGAAGGATCATTTCAGTGATTTAATATATTCTTCAAAAGCTCTGTCTTAATCTTGTTCAGAGTCCGTTTTTACCTACTCAAGCACTCTGGTCAGAATGCCTTCCTTCCGTGAAGCCCAACCAGGCCAAATAAAAAGTGAGATGACCTAAATCCCTGCTAGAAACTTTAGAGTGCTTTAGAGTGCTTTTCCTATTTATTTGATATTTCTTCAGTCCTTCTTTCAAAGCAATGTTCAGTATTAATTTCTGTATGGAACTGCTCTTCATGTTCATGAACAGAGTGCTGACCTAAGGTTATAGGGTAGGTAGGACTGGAGATCCACAACTGCCATCTAAGCAGTTGAGAAGCGGTGCAAAGAGCAGTGACTGGTTGCCTTCTGTCATATTCCAGACACCAAGCTCTGTTAGATTTTGCCTTGATACTTGATGCAACATTTGCTTATGAAAAAAGGATTTACTTTTTGATGGTTTGGGGGAGTCACCTAGGACTAATTTTGGATTGAAGACTAACCTAATTCTTTGTCTCCATTTGTTTCCCTTGCCCATCAGGGAGCTGTCATCCCAGGCCCGCCGTTTTTATTTGGGGCATGTATAGTTCTTATGTCTTTCCTGGTTGCCTTATTCATCCCTGAATATAGTAAAGGCAGTGGAATTCAAAAACACAGCAACAGCATCAGCGGCAGCCTGACCAACATGCCAGAGCGGGGCAGTGATGAGGACATTGAGCCACTGCTGCAAGACAGCAGCATCTGGGAGCTCTCTTCTTTCGAGGAGTCTGGGAATCAGTGCACCGAGCTGTAAACTGGGCACAAAGGAGCATTCTGCAGATGCCGTCTCTAAGAGCCATGGGGAGCCACACCACATAGGAGATTTCATGGTGCTGGAGGGAAGATATTAGTGGCATCCTTCAGGGCCAGGTTTGAGAAGTGACTCCCTCCACCCTTCTGCCTCCTTCCTCCTCCTGGTTCTTTTCTTCTTTTTGTTTGTACATTAGAACAAGATTTGAAGTACTTTCCTGCAAAGAGTATTGCAGCTCTCAAAGTCATCTGGAGTCCACACTTCAAAACTTAAATAGAAAGATTTCGTATCTGTGGTAGGAAGGCTGGCTTTCCTTGAGTAATTCTGGAGTGATAGCAGTCTTTCCATCTCCCTTTCCGTGGAAGGTACAGGGTGGTGTGGACAAGAGTTGAGGTGAAAAGTCCCTTCTTATTTTCTTCCTTCCTGCTTCTCTGATCCTTGCCTGCTTAGCCCACAGGTGTTCGTGAGTGGCCACTCCAAGAGTCACTCAGTTTCAGGGATCTCTTGCCTTTGTTCAAAGGTCAAACAAAAACCCAAGTCTTATTCCCCTTTTCCTTCTACTTCCTATTCTTGGCTAGAATGAAATTCAGCATATAAACCTCTGGACATTATTAATATTGATCAGTGATAACCTTTACTAGATAAAGGAAAATTTTCTTAAAAATTTAAATTATGAAGAACTGGCAACTCAGATTGCTAGTGTTTGGGTCAGATCCAAGGTGATTTTACAGAAGAAAAATACACATCAACTAGTCTGGTGGCAACACAGAAATTGAAGGAAGCTTCTAAGAAAGTTTTTGACAATATAAATATTACTAAGTGAGGATGAGAATTAGTGACTGGATACCGGCAGAATTTATATCCAACTTCAGACCATAGAACGTATTATTACCATCTGCTCCTTGCTGCATCTTCTGTGTTTGTCTTCTGAGTTTTTCTCATTCATCACACTCCTGCCTTAACTGCTCTGTAGTGTGCATTTGTTTCCAGTCAGTATTTCCATCTGTTTATCTGACTTTTGAATCTCATGGGAATATGCACATTAAATTCTTTTCTAAAACATGGTGGTTTAGGAAGCTCAGTTTCAGAAATAAGTGTCTTGCTAATTTTTCGAGATGTTTTATGGACAGAAAAATTTACAGATTTATATGTATTTTGCTGCACCAGTAAATGGACCATTAACTAGGGCCCACCCACCTTTAACAGAGCACTCCTCTGAAAGTTTTATAGGTATGAAATATATGTAGATATTTGTAAGGAGTTTTAAATTTTTTTTTGATGGGGTGCTGTGTAAATCTTGTATTTATAAATGTAATGAAGGTGTTGACAGAAAAATATATATACATTTTTTATAAGGATTGTGTACTGACTGAATACATTTAAAAGAAAATATATTTTGAAACCTGTTCTGCTATGAACAGATAACATATCTTTTTACTATGCTGTTGGTTTTTAAGTTAAGCTTCCTAATGCATAATAAATTTGCAATGGATACTTTTATGTCTTTGGTGTTTCTTTAAAGCAAATAGTACCATCAATCTTCAGGTTCTCTTTTCGGTGGCTATCAACTAAATTGCTAATCCTTAAGCTAATGCAAAAGATAGGTTTATTTTCAAAAAAAGTGATTTGTAACAGACTCCCTTCAAAAACAAACCATAACTTTTTTTTATTAAAAAAATAACCCAGGGACACAAACGTATTTGTATGCCTGTTTTATTGGCATTATTCACAATGGCCAAACAGTGGAAGCAGCCTGCACGTCCAGTGTTGGATGCGTGGATGAAAGTACTGTGGCACACACATACCATGAAATACTCAGCCTAAGAAAGGAAGTTCTGACACACGCCACAACATGGATGAACACTCAAGACCTGCTAAATGAAGTAAGCCAGGCACAAAAGGACTATTATCCACTTCTGTGAAGTATCTAGTCAAATTCAGACAGAAAGTGCAATAGGGGTTCCCAGAATTAGAGGAAAGGGCAAGCGGGAGCTTCTTGTTTAATGGGTAGAGTTTCAGTTTTGCAGGATGAGAAAAGTTCTGGAGATGTTGCATAAAAGTGAATGTACTCAATGCCACTGAACTATTTAAAATGGTTAAAATGGTAAATTCTATGTACCACAATTCTGCCACAATGTTTTTAAATGCCCCCATGACATTTTTACCACTGCTTATCAAAATTGTAGTTTCTTGGGGCACCTGGGTGGCGCAGTCGGTTAAGCGTCCGACTTCAGCCAGGTCACGATCTCGCGGTCCGTGAGTTCGAGCCCCGCGTCAGGCTCTGGGCTGATGGCTCGGAGCCTGGAGCCTGTTTCCGATTCTGTGTCTCCCTCTCTCTCTGCCCCTCCCCCGTTCATGCTCTGTCTCTCTCTGTCCAAAAATAAATAAAAAACGTTGAAAAAAAAAAAAAAATTTAAAAAAAAAAAAAAAATTGTAGTTTCTTACCCAGCATAACAAATGTCAAAATTGAGATAAAATTCACCATTTTAACCATTCCAAAGTGTGCAATACAGTGGTTTTTAACTTATTCACATGGTTGTACAGCTGTTAGCACTGTCTCTAGAACGTTTCCATCATCCCAATAAAGAAACACCATATCCCTTACCAATCACTACCAGTTCTCCTTATCCCCATTACCTGGCAACTGGTAATCTTCTTTCTCTTTATAGAGATTTGCCTACTTTGGACATTTAATATAAACACAATCCTACAATATGTGACATTTTGTGTCCAGTTCTTTTCATACAGCATGTTTCCACAGTTCATCCATGTTGAAGTTTCATCCATGTGTCAAATTTTATTCCTTTTTAAAGGCTGAAATACATTCCATCATATGAACATACCACATTCCCTTTATTCATTTATCAGCCAAATGTAAATGGACATTTGGGTTTCCACTTTTAGGTTATTATGAATAATGCTGCTATGAACAATCTTATCCAAGTTTTATGTAAACATGCTTTCAATTCTTCTTTGGAATATACCTGGGATTGGAATTGCTGGTTTATATGGCAACTGTTTATTTGAGGAACCACCACCGTCTTTTTCACACAGCTGCACATTTTACGTTCCCATCAGTAATGTAGAAGGTGCGAATTTCTCCATATCCTTGTCTAGCACTTGTTGTTTTCTGTTTTGTCATCATTTATAGATAATTATGGTTGGTTTAAAATGGTACCTCAATGTGGTTTTCACTTGCAGTTTTCCTAATGACTAATGATTTGAGTCTCTTTTCATGAGTTGTTTGCCATTTGTGTATTTTCTCTGGAGAAATGTCTAAGTTCATGCCCCCATTTTGAACTGGGATGTTGTTCTGTTGTTGAGTTGTAAGAGTTCTTTACATATTCTGGATACTAGGTTCTTATCAGGTAAATGACTGGCAAATGTTTTCTCCCATTCTGTGGGTTGTCTTCCCTTTCTTAATGGTGTACTTTGAAAAGTTTTAATTTTGATGACATCCAGCCTCTCCATGTTTTCTTTTGTTGCTTATTATGTTTGGTGTCCCATCGAAGAATTCATTACCAAATACAAGGTATTTGTATATGGTATATGTATATGTATAAGGGTATGAAAAATTACCCTTATTTTCTAAGAGTTTTAGTCTTTGACCCATTTTGAGTTAATTTTTATATGTTATGTGAGATATTTCAATCTCATTCTTTCTCATGTGAATATTCAGTGATCTAAGTACCACTTGTTTGAAGAGATTCTTTCCCCACTGAAAGGTGTTAGCACACATGTCAAAAATTTGATGGACAATGATGTGTGGGGTCTATTTCTGGAATTTTTATTTTTTCAAGAAAATAGCATTTTATTTTGTTATTGTTTTTGGTTTTTATTTAAATCCAAATTAGTTAACATATAGTGTAATGATTTCAGGAATAGAATTTAGTAATTCATCACTTATATATAACACCCAGTGATCATCACAACAAGTGTCCTCTTTAATGCCCCTTGCCCACTTAGCCCATCCTCCCATCCAACGCCCCACCAGCAACCCGCAGTTTGTTCTCTGTGTTTACGAGAATAACCCTCAGTTTGTTCTGTGCTTGTTCTCTTATGGTTTGTCTCCCTTTCTGTTTTTATATTATTTTTGCTTCCCTTGTGTTCATCTGTTTTGTAACTTAAATTCCACATGAGTGAAGTCATCTGATATTTGTCTTTCTCTAATTTTGCTTAGCATAATACCCTCTAGTTCCATCCATGTTGTTGCAAATAGCAAGATTCCATTCTTTTTGATTGCCAAGTAAGGTTCCATTAGATATATACCACATTTTCTTTATCCATTCATCTGTCAATGGACATTTGGGCTCTTTTCATTCTTTGGCTATTGTCGATAGTGCTGCTATAAACATTGGGGTGCATGTGCCCCTTTGGATCAGCACTCCTGTATCCTCTGGATGAATTCCTAGTAGTGCATTGCTGGGTCATAGGGTAGTTCTATTTCTAATTTTTTGAAGAACTGCCTTCTAGAGTGGCTGCACCAGTTTGCATTCCCACCAGCACTGCAAAAGGGTTCCTCTTTCTCTGCATCCTCACCATCATCTGTTGTTGTCTGAGTTGTTAATTTTAGCCATTCTGACTGGTGTGAGGTGGTATCTCAGTGTGGTTTTGATTTGTATTTCCCTGATGATGAGCAGTGTTGAGCGTCTTTTCGTGTGTCTTTTGGCCATCTGATGTCTTCTTTGGAAAAGTGTCTATTCATGTCTTCTGCCCATTTTTTTCAATGAATTATTTGTTTTTCGGGTGTTAAGTTTGATAAGTTCTTTATAGACTTTGGATACTGACCTTTTATCCAATATGTCATTTGCAAATATCTTTCTCCATGCTATCAGTTGCCTTTTAGTTTGCTGATTGTTTCCTTTGCTGTTGCAGAAGCTTTTTATCTTGATGAGGCCCCAATAGTTTATTTTTGCTTTTGTTTCCCTTGCCTCTGGAGATGCGTTGAGTAAGAAATTGTTGTAGCTGAGGTCAAAGAGGTTGTTGTCTGTTTTCTCCTCTAGGATTTTGATGGTTTCCTGTCTTACATTTAGGTCTTCCATCCATTTTGAGTTTATGTTTGTGTATGGTGTAAGAAAGTGGTCCAGTTTCATTCTTCTGCATGTTGCTGTCCAGTTCTCCCAGCACCATTTGCTAAAGAAACTTTTTTCCATTGGATACTCTTCTCTGCTTTGCCAAAGATTTGTTGGCCATACATTTGTGGTCCATTTCTGGGTTCTCTATTCTATTCCATTGATCTATGTGTCTTTTTGTGCCAGTACATATTTCTGGACTTTTAATTCTATCCCATTGGTCTCTATGCCTGTTCTTATACAAGTACCACATGGTTTTGATAGCTAGGTTTACAACAGTAAGTTCTGAAATAAAAAAGTGTAAATCCTCCCTCTTTATTATTTAAAGTTGACTATTCAGTGACTCCTGCGATTTCATACAAAATTTAAAATGAGCTTTTCCACTTCTGTGGGGGAAAAAAGGCAGCTGGTATTTTGATAGGGATTGCATTGAACCTGTAGATCACCTTGGGTAGTATTGCCATCTTAGCAATTTTTAAGTCTTTCTACCCATATGACCAAGGGATGTTTTTCTGTTTAATTTTATGTTTAGATTGTTCACTGCCAGTGTATAGAAATACAACTAATTTTTGTGTGTTGATTGTGTATCCCACAACTTTGTTGAATTTATTAGTGCTAAGAGTTCTTTTTTTGTGGATTCGTTAGGGTTTTTTGTGTATTAGATCATGTCATCTCCAGAGATATGTTTCTTCCTTTCCAGTTTAGATGTCTTTTAGTTTTTTGCCTAATTTTCTGGCTAGAATTTTTAGTGTTGAAGAGCAGTGTCAAAAGCGGGCATACTTCCTAAGTATGATATTAGTTGGAGGTTTTTCATAGATTCCCTTTGTCGTGTTGTGGGAAGTTCCCCTCTATTCCTAGTTTGTTGGGTGTCTTGTTTTCTTTTTTTAATTATGAAAGGATGTTAGTTCTGTCAAATACTTTTTCTGCATCAAGATGACTGTGTTTTATTCTTCATTCTCTTAATGTGATGGATCACACTGGTTGATCTTCATATGTTGATCCACCCTTGCATTAATTACTGAGCTAGATCCCACTTGGTCATGGTGCATAATCAGTTTAATATGCTGTGGGATGCAGTGCACTAATTATTTTTGATGTTTTTAGGATTTTTGTATCTATTATCTTAAGGGATATTAGTCTTTTGTAGTGATATATGTGGTAATTCTGGCCATGTAGAATGAGTTGGGAAAAGTTCCCTCTTCTGTTTTCTCACAGGGTTTAAGAAAGATTGGTGTTGATAGTTCTTTAAACATTTTGGTAGAATGCCACTCTATTAGGGTGTCCCACACCAGTTATTCAAACAATTTAATGGAAAGAATTATTAACTAGGCAACTAAAAGAGTGAGCAGAGAACTCTAAGGCAGTTGTTTTCAAACTTCTGCATGCATTAGAGTCAGCTGGAGGGCTTGTGAAGCAGAGAGCCCTTGTCACACCATGAGAGTTACTGACTTAGTAGACCCATGTGGTGCTTGAAAATATCTGTGCTTCTAACAAGTTCCCAGGAGAAAGTGACTGCTGATCATGGGACCACAGTTTAACAACTACTGTTCCAAAGTATCATGAGGGTGACAACTGCAGTTTCCCTGGGCTGAGAAGGGAAGAATACACATCTGAATTATTAAACTAGAGTCTTAGGAAAGGGTCCCCACGTGATTGGGTTTCAGACATCTGAAGAGGGGCTGCCAGGTGGCCAGTGGTGGAATTTCAAGCCTTGGAAGTAAGTTCTGTGGGGTGATGGCTGGGGGCTGACACAGTGTACCTGGTTCTGCCAGCAAACTGGGTTTGGCTGTCACTCTTAGAAAGAACTGCACTGCCAGCATGCAGAAGCATCACCAGAATGAAGTGAGAAGACAGGAAGGAGTCAGTCACGCCTCTTCTTCAGTTTGCAGCGTCCCTCCAGCATCCTCTTTGGCAGGGTAGAACTAAGGGACAGTGAGCTTCTGGTCCTTGCCACAAACTCCCCTGTGACACAGATCTGCGTTTCTAAAGTATCTGGATCTTCCACAGTCCTGCCGTTTTTTGGGTAGCTATAGTTTTCTCCTAACTTCTCTACTGGGCATGAAGTACAACTGAACAATGTGGGGGGCAAGGGTGCCAAACACCTGTACAGTTAAATCTACACATAACTTGACTCACCAAAAACTGAACTACTAATAGGCGCTTCTTGACATGGACATATATTTTGTATGTTACATGTATCTTATACTGCATTCTTACAAAAAAGTAAGCTAGAGGAAAGAAAATGTTAAGAAAATCTTGAGAACACACATTTACAGTATTGTTTCATAAGAAGTCCATGTAGAGTGGACCCGTGCAATTCAAATCCTTGTTGTTCAAGGGCCAGCTGTAGTAAGAGGTGCCCCCAGAGAATCTCCTGAGTTCCAGGCAGAGCCCTCCTTTTGCCCACTGATGTCAGTGACCCATTTGCCTGAGGAGGCCAAGGACAGCTGCTTCCTCCAGTGCAGTGGAACCATAGCTGTGTCACCTTGTGGCAGTGTTACCCACATCCCTCCCATTAGCAGCTCTCAGAACTGCACAGATGGGTTAGTTAGTAGGTGTGATGGTAGGAATCCCTCCACTTCCTTGGGCCCAAAACCCCTGTATTCTGGCTCTTGAAAGCACCAAATACTGTCTCTCGCGACTGCCCTGTCAGAACTCCATCCTTTAAGGTTTGGGTTTTTATTATTACTACTCTTTTGATTAAAATTGTACACAATCATATATTTTTGTACAAAATAAAGTTTGCAAGCTTACAAAATTCAAAACAATGAGATAATGGTTAGATTAAGATACATATCATGAGGGGCGCCTGGGTGGCGCAGTCGGTTAAGCGTCCGACTTCAGCCAGGTCACGATCTCGCGGTCCGTGAGTTCGAGCCCCGCGTCAGGCTCTGGGCTGATGGCTCGGAGCCTGGAGCCTGTTTCCGATTCTGTGTCTCCCTCTCTCTCTGCCCCTCCCCCGTTCATGCTCTGTCTCTCTCTGTCCCAAAAATAAATAAAAAACGTTGAAAAAAAAAAAAAAAAGATACATATCATGAACATCAAGTTGTACACCTTAAAGAAACACAATTTTTATGTCAACGACAATAAAAGGTCTCATGGATGGGGGAAGCCAGGAAGATGGTGGAGTCAGAGGACCCAAAGTTCACCTTGTCCCAGGGATACAGCTAGATAACACTTATATCAGCATAAATACCCCAGAAAATGATCTGAAGATTGGCAGAGCAAACACCACAGCTAAAGGTAGAGAAGACCACACTGAATAAGGTAGGAAGGGCAGAGACGTAGGTTTGGGGTGAAAAGAGGCCCCTCCTGGCCATCTATGGTCAGGAGGGAGCCTTACACAGTGATGTAAAGGGCAAAAAACAGACTATCACCCCAGCAGTCCTACACGGGGAACCCTATGATATTTGGCTTTGAAAGTGAGATGGGCCGAATTTCGTGAGTTCTTACATACAGTTGGACTTAAAGTCAGGAACTTCAAAAATCAGCAGGCTTGGCTATGGAAGAGCCTGGATGTGATTAGGAAGCTCGATCCCCACCCTTAAAGCCAAAGCACCATCAACAGCCAGCAGAGATACAGCATGGGGGCAGACATGAGGGAGAATGATTTACTCATCTCAGAGAATGGCCAGGAGAGGCGAGGAGACCCTCCAGGAACAAAGGGGCTGGCAGGCGCTATTTCCTTCGCTTGTTCCCCACCATAAACACATGGCCACCAGTGGGAAGCAGTGCAGCACCCACACTCACTACCTAACTTGCTTACACCAAGCCCCAGCCACTCACTCTACAGCAGATCTACCCTTCTCAGTCCAGGTGCTTATGAGTCCCTTCCTCGAGAAGACTGGAACAAACCCTACCAACAACTTTTTCTAGCAATATATGCCTCAGGTCCAGCAGTGGAAAGTCTCATTACACAAGGAGACCAGCACATACCTTGTTAAAATGTGCCAGACCCCAGCTGGGTCCAAACACTACCCACAATAGGCAAACAGAGCTTCTCTCTGCAAACAACTGAAGGAAAAAGCAACCAGCACATAACAGCAGAGCACATGCAACCCAAATTTCCTGAAGCGAACACTGGGGAACACAGAACACTGTACTGCCAGGCACTATAGGACCTCTGTATAGGGCTATTACTTCAAGGACACATAACTGACTTTCCTAACACACAAAAACAGAGAAGGGAACAAAATGAGACAGAGGAGTATGTCCCAAATCACAGAAAGGACAAACCACAGCAAGAGACCTAAGCAAAACAGGGATAAGTAATATGCCTGATAGAGAATTTAAAGTAATGATGATGAAGATATTCACTGGACTTGAGAAAAGAGTGGAAGACTTCAGTGAGACCCTTAAAGAAATAAAGAAGACAATAAATGAAATTAAAAACACACTTGATAGAATAAATGGCAGGCTAGAGAAAGCAGGGACCACATTAATGACCCAGAAGACCCTAATAGAAAGTAATTAAAGCTGAGCAAGTGAGAGACAAAAGTTATACAAATTGAGAATAGACTTAGGGAACTCAATGAGTCTACCAAGTATAGTAACATTCACATTACAAGGATAGAAAAAGGAATAAGAAAGAGGTAGAAGGAAGAAGAGGAAGAAAACAGATATCCCCAACAAAATCAACCACATGAGGTCCACACCAAAATGTCTATATAGTAATTAAAGCAACAGAAAATAATGATAATTTTTTTAAATAAACAAGAGGAAAGAGTTACATACAAGGGAAACCCCACAAGACTATCAGGATTTTTCATCAGAAACTTTGTAGGCCAGGAGGTGTGACATAATTGTTTCAAAGTGCAAAAGGGAAAAATCTGCAGCCAAAAGTACCCACTACCATAAGGATACTCCCTAGGCCTGAGTAAAGAAGACATCAGTGAGACCCTTACCACAGAGATAAAAGACAAAAAAACAAAACAAAACAAAAAAAAAAACTGGAGATGAAGAAAGCAATAAATTGGATTAGAAACACACTGGATGCAATGAGCAGCAGGAATGGATGGAGCACAGGAATGAATTAATGACCTAGAAGACAAAGTAATGGAAAGCAATGAAGCTGAAAAAAGAGAAAGAAGAATTAGGCAACACAAGAATAAACTTAGGGAATTCAGTGACTCCTCAAACGTAATAAAATACATATTGCAAGAGTCTCAGAAGAAGAGAGAGCAAAGGGGGACAAAATTTATGAGGAAATAATAGCTGAAAACTTCCCTAATCTGGGGAAGATCCAGGAAGCACAGAGAACTCCCATCAAAATCAACAAAAGCAGCCAACACCTAGACATCTTGTACTTAAACTTGCAAAATATAGTGACAAAGAAAAAAATCTTAAAAGTAACAAAAGAAGTCCTTAACATAGAAAGGAAAACCCAAAAGACTAGCTAGAGCTTTCTCAAAAAGAAATCTGCCAAGCCAGCAGGGAGTGGCATGATACATACCGGGTGCTGAATGGGAAAAATATGCAGCCAATAATACTCTATCCAGCAAGGCTGTTATTCATATTAGAAGGAGAGATAAAGAGTTTACCAAACAAAAAGTGAAGGAGTTTGTGACCACTAAGCCAGCCCTGAAAGAAATATTAAAGGAGATTGAGTGCAAAGGAGAGATCAAAAGTGACAGAGACCAGAAAGGAAGAGAAAATCTCCAGAAACAATGACAAACAGGTAATAAAATGGTAATAAATACATCCCTATCAATAATTACTTTAAAGGGAAATGGACTAAATGATCTAATCAAGACATAGGGTGTCAGAATGGATTAAAAAAAAAAAAAAAAAAGACCCATCTCTATTCTCTATTGTACTTGACAAGAGACTCATTTTAGACCATACCTGAAGATTAGAAATGAGGGGATGGAGAAAACTTTATCATGCAAATGGATGTCAAAAGAAAGCTGCAGTAGGAATACTTATATCAGACAAAATAGACTTTGTGTTTTTCTTTTAAAGAATTGGAATTCATCCCTTTTTCTACAGGAAGCCTCAAGAAGTTAAGTGACTCCATTTTTTTTTTTAACATTTATTTAATACTGAGAGAGAGAAACACAGAGGGTTAGCAGGGGAGGGGTAAAGAGAAAGGGGGAGACACAGAATCTGAAGCAGGCTTCAGGCTCTGAGCTGTCAACACAGAGCCCAACGCGGGGCTTGAACTCACAAACTGCAAGATCATGACCTGAGACGAAGTCGGTCGCTTAACCAACTGAGCCACCCAGGCACCCCAGACAAATTAGACTTCAAAACAAAGACTGTAAAAAGAGAAGAAGAGCATTAATCATAAGAGGACAATCCAACAAGAAGATACAATTGTAAACATTCATGAGCTCAACATGGAAGCACCCAAAAAGCAGCTACATAAAGCAGCTAATAACAAACATAAAAGAATTGATAGCAATACAGTAATAGTAGGGAACTTTAACATTCCACTTACATCAATGGACAGATCATCTAAGCAAAAAATCAACAAGGAAACAATGGATGTGAGTGACACACTAGATGGCATGGACTTAACAGATATATTCAGAACATTCCATCCTAAAGCAGCAGAATACACATTCTTTTCAAGTGCATATGGGACATTCTACAAAATAGATCACATATTAGTCACAAGCAAGCTTCAACAAATACAAAAGGTTGAAGTCATACCATGCACCTTTTCTGACCACAATTCTATGAAACCAGAAGTTCCTGGAAAGACCACAAATACATGGAGGTTAAACAACATGCTACTAAACAATGAATGGGTCAACCAGGAAATCAAAAAAATTAATAAAATAAAATAAAATAAAATAAAATAAAATAAAATAAAATAAAATAAAATAAAATAAAATAAAATATAAACATGGAAACAAATGAAAATGAAAACATGATGGTCCAAAACCTTTGTGATGTAGCAAAAGCTGTCCTAAGAAGTAAGTATACAGCGATACAGGCCTACCTCAAGAACTTAGAAAAATCTCAAACAACCTAACTTTAAACCTAAAGGAGCTAGAAAAAGAACAGGCAAAGCCTTTAAAAGGGGATGGGAAGACCTGAACGGCTCAATCAGTTAAGTGTCTGACTTGCTTTTGGCTCAGGCCATGACCTCATGTCTCATGAGTTTGAGCCCCAGGTTGGGCTCCCCATTGGCAGTACAGAGTCTGCTTGGTATTCTCTTTCTACTTCTCTCTCTGCCCTTCCCACTCTCTCTCAAAATAAGTAAGTAAACTCTAAAAAAAAGATACAGAAACTAAAAATAAACAAACAAAAACAAACTAGTGGAACAGATCAAGGAAACCAGGAGCTGGAAATTGCTAAAATTGATAAACCTCTAGCCAGACTTCTGGAAAAGAGAAAGGACTCAAAATCAAAAATGAGAGAGGAGAAATACCAACTAACACCACAAACATATAAACAACTTTAAGAGATGATTATGAAAAATTGCGTGCCAACAAATTGGACAACCTAGAAGAAATGGATAAATTCCTAGAAACATATAACTTACCAAAACTGAAGCAGGAAGAAACAGAAAATTTGAACAGACCAATTACTAGCAAGTAAACTGAATCAGTAATCAGAAATTCCCAACAAACAAAAGGCCTTACACACTACTTCACAGGCAAACTCTGCCTTTAAAAAAGAGTTAATACCTATTCTTCTCAAACTATTCCAAAAAATAAAAGAGGAAGGAAAACTTCCAAAATTATTCTAGGAGGCCAGCATTACCCTGGTACCAAAATCAGATAAATACACTGCAAAAAAAGAGAACTACAGGTCATTTCTGATGACTATGTAAAAATCCTCAACAAAATACTAGCAAACCAATTCCAACAATACATTTAAAAACTCAATTCACCACAATCATGTGGGATTTATTCCCAGGATGCAAGGATAGTTCAATATTTGTAAATCAATCAATGTGATACATCACATCAATAAAATAAAGGATAAAAACCATATCATTACAATAAATACAAAACACATTTGAGAAAGTACAGTGTCCATTCGTGATAAAAAAAATCAACAAGCATACCTCCACATAATAAAGGTCCTACATGAAAAACTCACAGCAAACATCATATACAATGGAGAAAAACAGAGCTTTTCCCCTAAGGTCAGGAACAATACAAGGATGTCCACTCTCACCTCTTTTATTCAATATAGTACTGAAGTCTTAGCCACAATAATCAGACAACAAAAAGAAATGAAATCTATTATCCAAACAGATAAGAAGTAAAATGTTCACTATTTGCAAATAACATGATACTATATATAGGAAACCTGAAAGACCACCGAAAAACTACTAAAATTAATGGATTCAGTAAGATTGCAAGATACAAAATCAACATACAGAAATCTGTTGCATTTCTATACACCAACAATGAAGCAGGAGAAAAAGAAATTAAAATAATCCCATTTAAAATTGTACCAAAAAAGAAACAAACTAGGAATGAACTTAACCAAAGAGGTAAAGATCTGTAGTCTGAAAAGTATAAAACAATGATGAAAGAAATTGAAGATGACACAAAGAAATGGAAAGACATGCTCACGAATTGGAAAAACAAACAGGGTTGAAATGTACTACCCAAAGCAATTTACAGATTTAATTCAATCCAATCAAAATACTAACTATTTTTCACAAAAGTAGAACAACAACCCTAAAATTTGCATGGAAGCACAAAAGACCCCAAATAGCCAAAGCAATCTTGAGAAAGAATAAAACTGGAGGTATCACAATCCTAGATTTCAAGACATAATACAAAGCTGCAGTAATCAAAACAGTATGGTACTGGCACAAAAACAGACACATAGATCAATGGAACAGAATAGAAAGTCCAGAAAAAAAAACACCACTTTAAGTCAACCAATCTTCACCAAAGCAGGAAAAATACACAATGAGGAAAAAACTCTCTCTTCAACGAATGGTGTTGGGGAAACTGGGCAGCTACATGTAAAAGAATATAACTGGACCACATTCTTATACCACATACAAAAATAAAATGGATCAAGGACTTGAATGTGGGACCAGAAACCATAAAAATCCTACAAGAGAGCTCAGGCAGTAATTTCTCTTACATCAACCATAGCAACATTTTTCTAGTTATGTCTGCTAAGGCAATGGAAACAAAAGCAAAAATAAACTATTGGGACTACATCAAAATAAAAAGCTGCACAGCAAGGAAACCATCTACAAAACTAAAAGGCAACCTACTGAATGTTAGATGGTATCTATAAAATGACATACCTGATAAAGGATTAGCATCCAAAATATATACAGGATTCCTAAAACTCAACACCCAAAACAATCCAATTAAAAAACAAGAAGACATGAACAGACATCTCTCCAAAGAAGACATAGAGGTGGCCAACAGACACATGAAAAGACACTCAATATCATTTACCATCAAAAATATGCAAATCTCAACCACAATGAGATATCACATCACACTTGTCACGATAGCTAAAATCAAAAACACAACAAACCACAGTGTTGGCAAGGATGTAGAGAAAAAAGAACCTTTGTGCACTGTTTGTGGGAATGTAAACTTGTACAGCCACTGTGGAAAACAGTATGGAACTTCCTCAAAAAGTTTTTAAAAAATGGCATTATCATACAATCCAATAAATGCACTACTGAGTATTTGCCTAAGAGATACAAAAACACTAATTCAAAGGGATACAATACAGGTACCCCTATGTTTACTGCAGCATTATTTACAATAGCCAAATAATAGAAGCAGTCCAAGTGTCCATCCATAGATTAAGTGTTAAACATGTGGTGTATATATACAGTGGAGCATTATTCAGCCACAAAAAAAGAATGATATCTTGCCATTTGTCATAATATAGATGGAACTAGATAGTATAATGCTAAGTGAAGTAAGTAACTCAGAGAAAGACAAATACCATGTGATTTCACTCGTGGAATTTAAGAAACAAATGAGCAAAGGAGAAAAAGAGACAAATCAAGAAACAGACTCATAACTATGGAGAACTGATAGTTACCAGAGGCAGGATGGGTAAAATAGGTGATAAGGATTAAAGGACACACTTATTATGATGAGCACAGTGTAATGTACAGAATAGCTGAATCACTGTATTGTACAACTGAAACAAATATAACCCTATATGTTACCAATATTAGATTAAAATAAATTTAATAAAATTTTTAAGTTTCGTGGATACTTGGATTTAAGTGGAGAAAAGTATATTTCTATATACTAGCAATAAACAATTAGAAAAGTAATTTTATTCACAGGATAAATTTCTGTGAATTTGAAAACATTTGAAAAATTCAACTTTTATGATAACGCTTCAAAAAGTGGGTATAGAGGAAATGAATCTCAGCAAAATAAAACATGACAAGCCCACAAATAACACACTACTCAATAGTGAAAAGGTCGGAGCTTTTCTTTAAAATAAGGAACAATATAAAATGCCCACTCTTACCACTTTTTTTTTTTAATTTTTTTTTTCAACGTTTTTTATTTATTTTTGGGACAGAGAGAGACAGAGCATGAACGGGGGAGGGGCAGAGAGAGAGGGAGACACAGAATCAGAAACAGGCTCCAGGCTCCGAGCCATCAGCCCAGAGCCTGACGCGGGGCTCGAACCCACGGACCGCGAGATCGTGACCTGGCTGAAGTCGGACGCTTAACCGACTGTGCCACCCAGGCGCCCCACCACTTTTATTTAACATTGTATTGAAAGTCTTAGGCAGAGCAATTAGGCAAGAAAAAGAAATAATAGGCATCCAAATTGGGAGGGAAGAAGTAAAACTGTCACTATTTGCAGATGACATAATATTACATGTAGAAAACCATACAGACTCTAAACAAAATAAATGAAAGACTCCATGGGCGTCTGGGTGGCTGCCGTTTGAGCATCTAACTTTTTTTTTTTAATGTTTATTTTTGAGAGAGACGCAGACTGCAAAGTGGGGGAGGGGCAGAGGGAGACACGGAATTGGAAGCAGGCTCTAGGCTCTGAGCTGTCAGCGCAGAGCCTGATGCTGGGCTCAAACCCACAAACTATGAGATCATGACCTGAGCCCAAGTCAGACACTTAACCAACTGAACCACCCAGGCGCCCCGAGCATCCAACTCTTGATTTTGGCTCAGGTCATGATCCCAGGTTTGTGGGACCAAGCCCCATGTCAGACTCTGCACTGAGCATGCAGCCTGTTTAGGATTCTCTCCCTCCCTCTACCCTAAATATGAACTATTGAAGAAATTAAGAAAACAATTCCATTTATAATTGCACCAAAATGAATATAATACCTAGAAATAAATTTAGGAGGTAAAAAACCTATGTACTTAAAACTGTATGACAGATGAAATAAATTGAAGAGAACCCTCCAAAAATGGAAAGATATTCAATGTTCATAGGTTGGAAGAATTAATACTGTTACATATGCATATTATCCAAAGCAACCTTCAAATTCAATGCAATCCCTATTAAAACTCCAACTGTATTTTTTCATAGATATAAAACAAGCAATCCTAAAATGTTCATGGAACCACAAAAGACCCCAAATATTCAAAGGAATCTTGAGAAAGAACAACAAATCTGGAGTATCACACTTCCTTATTTCAAATAATATTGTAAAAGTTTAGTAATCAGTATGGTGTTGGCATAAAAACGAACACATATAGAACCAACAGAGCCCAGAAATTAACCCACACATATATAACCAATTCATTTATGACAGAGGAGCCAGGAAAATACAACTGGGGGGGAAAGATGAATTGTTAAATCAACGTTACCGGAAAAAAGAACAGCAACATGAGGAAGAATGAAACTGGACAACTGAATCACACCATTCACAAAAATTAACTCAAAATAGATTAAAGACTTGAATGTAGAACTTGAAATCATAACAAACCTAAAAGCAGTAATGTCAATGTCAGTCTTGGTAATAAATTTTTGGATCTCACTCTAAAAGCAAAGGCAATAAAAGCAAAAGTCAGCAAGTGGAACTACATCTAACTGAAAAGCTTCTTCCCAGCAAAGGAAACCATTAACAAAATGGAAACGCAAACCACCAGAATGGGAGAAAAATTTTGAAATTTTGCATATCATATATCTGATAATGGGTTAATATCCAAAATAGATTATGAACTTATAAAACTCAAGAGAAAACAAACACAAAATCTGATTTAAAAAAAGGGGGGGAGGAGGGTGGTAGACCTGAAGAGACATTTTTTCAAAGACTTATAGATGGGCAACAGCACATGATTCTCAATGTCACTAATCATCAGGAAAATGCAAATCAATGTATTTGCTATGCTATGCAATGCAATGCACAATAAGCTATCACCTCACACCTGTCAGAATGGCTATTAAAAAATAAAAATAGGGGCACCTGGGTAGCTCAATCAGTTAAGTGTCCAACTCTTGATTTCAACTCTGGTCATGATCTCACAGTTTGTGAGATCGAGCCCCACTGCTTAGGATTCTCTCTCTCCCTCTCTCTGTGCCTCCCCCCCCCCCCACACACACACTTTCTCTCTCTCTCTCTCCCTCTCTCTCTCCCTCCCTCCCTCCCTCCCTCTCAAAATAAATTTTAAAAAATAAAAATAACATTAGTAAGAATGCAGAGAAAAGGGAACATTTGTTCACTGTTGGTGGAAATATAAATTGATGCAGCCACTATGGAAAACAGATGTCGTTTTCTTAAGTAAAAGACAGGAACTACCACGTTAATCTAGCAACTCCACTTCTGTGTATTTATTGAAGAAAACAAAAACACTAACTTGAAAAGATATGCATCTTCCTTTTCTTTGCAGCATGATTGACAAGTTCCAAGATATAGGAACAACCTAAGGGTCTCTCAATGCATTAACGGACAAAGTAATGCAATACACACACACACACACACACACACACACACACACACACACACACTAAAATATTACTCAGCCACACAAAAAAATCTTGTTTAAAAAAATTCATTTACAATAGCTCCCCCCAAAATTAGGAGTAAATCTAACAAAATATATGAAGGATCTGTAGGCAGACTACGAAACACTAATGAAGGAACTCAAGACCTACTTAAATGGAGAGGCAGCATGGCAAAGATGTCAATTCCCCCAAACTGATCTACAGATTTAATGTAATTCTTAAAATCCCAGAAGGATCTTTGTAGATAGACACAAGAAGATACTAAAATTTGTATGGTAAGAGTGTAGTAGTAGCTCTGATAATTTTGCAAAAGAACAAGTTGGGGGGCATCGTGCTACCTGATTTTAATAAGTACTTTATAGCTACAGTAATCAAGACCATGTGGTGTTGGAAGAGAGACAGACACATAGCAGAGCAAAGAACCCAGAAACAGCCCCAGGTAAGAATGGCCAAATGATGTCTGACAAAGATGCAAAAGCAAAAAAGTGGTCCATGTAGATTTAATTCTTTACAATTGCTCTACAGTATATCTTTGTAGCATTGAGGCTGCTTTATGACTTCTAACTGTTCTTCCACAACTTTTCAATATATTTTCCACACAGTAACCAGAGTGATCATGATAAAAATCTGTCACGTCTTGTCCCTCAATTGCCCAACACCTCTGGCCCCCTCACACTGGTCCAGAGACTCCACATACCCTCCCCCAATTCTGTTGCCCCCTGCACACCGACCACCCCCAGACCCCTAAAGTCGCTTCTGCCTCCGGGCATTCTCACGTTGTCCCCCTGATGCCTTTCCTGACTGTCCTATTGAAAATCACCATCCAGGGGCGCCTGGGTGGCTCAGTCAGTTGAGCGGCCGACTTCGGCTTGGGTCATGATCTCACAGTCCGTGAGTTCGAGCCCCACGTCAGGCTCTGTGCTGACAGCTCGGAGCCTGGAGCCTGTTTCGGATTCTGTGTCTCCCTCTCTCTGACCCTCCCCCGTTCACGCTTTGTCTCTCTCTGTCTCAAAAATAAATAAACATTAAAAAAAAATTAAAAAAATTAAAAAAAAAGAAAATCACCATCCAGTCCCCAGAACAGTCTCTACCATTCTGACCTTCAGAGTTGCCTTTCTAAACACAGGACTGTACTATTCTGAAGAAGACTGGTTTGCTGTGGAAATGCACTCTGTTCTGCCAGAAGTTGGTTAATTTTTTCCTTCTCTTAGTTGCAAAGCAGAAACTAAACTATCTGAAAATTCATCCTATGAAGGGCAGTCTGTTTTCAATCTCACTCTGTTAAGTTCAGAGTACATCTCACATTTTGATCTCTGCACCCACTCTGCTCCCTTGGGATCTACCCTGGAGGGGCTAGCTGCTGGGAAGGACTTGGAAGTGCACTCACTCAGGGGCTAAGCACTGGTTTGAGAGCCAGGAGCAGCTAGAAATTGTTGTCTGGGCACCTTCCCTGACCTTCTCAGGAAAGAGAAACAGTTTGGGCAAGGAACACAGAGGAGCACTGGGTAGAGCTTCTGTTCTGGGACAGCCTTGGATGCTCTTTGTACCTGACTGAATGTCCAACAAAACAGCTATAGACCACCATCCTTTGCCAACTGGAACTCTGGGCTTCTGGTTCTTTTCTAACGAGACATATGCCTTCTATCTCTTACCACATATTTCTTCATACCATCTAGACTGAATTCATGGCCGCTGTATTTACCATTGAATTTTCTCATGTATTTTCTGATTTTTGTCTGTGTCCCTGTCTAGTGGAGACAATATGTCTGCTGCCTTTAGCTCCCTGGTCCCATTGTGGGTCCAGGCACAGAGCTCATTGGTGTTCCTGAGCCAGAAGCCCCAGCAGGCAGCTGCACATGGGGAGAACCCACCCTGAGTCCCAGGCTCCCCAGAGCAGATGCCTGGTGCTGCCCCTTCTCAGATATACAGCACTGTTCAGGCTCTTCAAATAGTTTCTGTTCCCGTTCTATCCCTTGTCCAGGGAGATGGCAATCTTGGGCAATGGAGTTTGGATTTTATTCTTTTTACGTTTTTCCTTTTTCATTTTCAGTTCTGTGATTAAGATAGATGGAGTGAGCATCTGGACTAGGTTCCCCTGTATCACTTTCTAGATTTCTTGTATTTATTTTGTTTGTTTTTAAGTTTGAGAGAGACAGAGACAGGGAGAGTGGCGGAGGGGCAGGGAAAGAGGGAGAATCCCACGCAGGCTCCAAGTTGCCAGCACAGAGCCCAAAGCGGGGCTCGAACTCACAAAACTGAGATCATGACCTGGGCCAAAACCAAGAGTTGGACACTTAGCTGACTGAGCCACATAGGTGCCCAAGCTTTGCTGTGCTTGAAAGTTTTTTTCTTTCCTTTCTTTTTATTTTCTATGTTTGCCTGACCTTCCTTGATGTTGCGCCCAGCAATCTATCTCACAATTTATTCCTAGTACCAAACACTCTTGAGCAGTAATATCAAGACAGTATACGTCACAGCTACACTTCTGAGTTTTTTGTTCTTTCCTGTTTAACGACAGTAATGATTTCACATTAAATGTATATAACACATAAAGAGAGGAGTAAGAGAGAAAAGTGATACTACCTCATATGAAAGTACACTAACCTACTTCCTCTTCTAACCATAGTAATTCTAGACGAAAGCACTGTCCTCTTCTGTCATGAAAGAGTACTTGAAACTTCCTTGTCCTTATCTTTTCTACCAGCATGGCGAGCTCCCAAAAGTCCACTCAGGGGAGTTCTGAGTCTGGCCAATTGCTGGATATAAAAGTAATATTAGGAAAGATAATTAAATACCAAAACTGCTTATGAATCTCCTGTTTAAGGCTATTGCCCTACAATTATATAAGAATCAAAAAACCTTTTTTTCTGAATATGTTCAGAATATGTTTTTCTCCATTATTAGTTAAAAACAAAAGAAACATCCTTAGCAGCAAAGTTTTCAACTGATTGCAACCATTAACTTATTATAATCTTTTTTAAAAGAAATTGCTTTCAATTACATGTTCATGCTATTGCCTTCAAAAATGAATGAGTGAACGAATATATTTCAACTGTCAGTTGAATGCAGGTCGGCACTAAGAACGTTGCGGTGATCCTTAATTTTGGCATAGCACTAAGAAGCTCTCAAAATTTTGTGGGGGAAATGAATTCAACTACAGCAATTTAAAGAAGAAACTATATTCCCCCCATAATGAACAAGACAAACAGGGAAAGATGGAGGGAGCTTCCTAGTCAATCCACTACACTGCCCCAGAAAAGAGTAATCCTTGCACATCCTACCAGTGTACCTAAAGATGCAGAGCAAAAGTTAGAGCAGAAGATGGGGCTGATGATGTTCACACACCAAAAATAACTTTGGGTGGGGGTTAATTTCCCAATCCCAGGGAAACAAAGACTTTCATAACCATGTTCCATGGAGGCAACAGGTTGCAAGACCAACTAAGTAGCGCTAAAAACATACATGTCCCCTAGACTACTAAGCTTTTATCATAAAAAATAGGCTCCCAAGAAACTATCCATAATGCTAGAGAGACTCGGTCCATACCAAGGAACTCATTCAGTTAATCATTTGACTCTCCATTATTGAGGGTTCAGTGCATATTAGGCATTACCATAGGCAATACAGGCACAAGATGTCTAAGACATGGTCCCTGCTAAGAAAAACAACTCCTGATGATCTTTGTGCCTCACTCCTGACTACTTCTCAGCATTTTCTGAAATGCCTCTCAGTAAGCTGACCCAAAGACAGTTTAATTTTGATGGATATAATGAGATGATGATGTTGACGATTATGAAAACAGCTTCCATTTGCATTTTTTATATTTAGTCATTCCACTTATCAACACAAAAGTTCTATGAAGTACTACTAGGGCAAACAAAGCTGAAGGATATTTGATTCAACACACTCCTGAACAACCAATGGATTAAAGAAGAAATCAAAAAAGAAATAAAAAAATGTCTTGAGACACACAAAATATAAACACACATACAAAAACTTAAAAGGTGCAGCAAAGCAGTGCTAGATAGAAAGTTTATAGCTATAGATGCATATATTAAGGGGGAAAAAATCTCAAAAAAAAATTAACATAATTCAAAAGACCTAAAAAGAAAAGAATAACTTAAGCCCTAAGTTTAGCAGAAAGAAGTAAAGAGTAGAACAGAAATAGGAAATAGAAAAATTGAAAAGATTAACCAAACTCTAAGAATTGGTTCTTTGAAAAGATAAAACTGACAAAGCCTTAGCTAGACTAGACACAGAAAAGAGAGAGGACCCAAGTCAACAAAATTATAAATGAAAAAGAAGATATTACAACTGATACCATGGAAGTACAAAGGATCATAAGAGGCTACTATGAACTGTATGCCAACAAACTGAACAACCACGCAAAAACAGAAAAATCCTCAGAAAAATACAACCTACCAAGATGACTCAGGAAGAAATAGAAAATCTGGGCGTGCACGTGGGTGGCTCAGTTGGTTGAGAGTCTGACTTTGGCTCAGGTCATGATCTCACAGTTCATGACTTCAAGCCCCACATCAGGCTCTCTGCTGACAGCACAGAGCCTGCTTTGGGTCCTCTGTCCCCTTCTTTCTCTACCCCTCTCCCGCTTGTGATCTCTCTCAAAAATTTTTTTTAAAAATTAAAAAAAAAAAATAGAAAACCTGAATAGATCGATTACTAGTTTGGAGACTGAACTGGTAATCAAAAGTCTACCAATGAAGAAAAGCCCAGAATCAAATGGCTTCCCTCGTAAACTTTACCAGATATTTAAAGAAAAACTGACACCACTCCTCCCCTCAAAGTCTTTCAAAAAATCAAATAGGAGAGAATACTCCCAAAGTCATTTTACAAGGCCAGCATTATCCTGAACAAAGCCAGATTAGGACACTACTAGGAAACTACAGGTCAATATCTCTGAAAATGCAAAAGTTGCCAACAATATACTAGCAAAGTAAATTCAGAGCACATTAAAAGTATAATTACATGATCAAGTGGGATTTATCACTGGTATACAAGGATGGTTCAACATATGCAATTCAGCCAATATTATACACTAATCAACCAATGTGATACACTGCATTAGAACAAAAGATAAAAATCCTATCATTTTAATAGGTGCAGAAAGAACACTGGACAAAATTCAACATCCTTTCATGATTTAAAAAAAAAAAAACCTCTCAGATAACAGGGCAAAGAAAGAACATACTTCAACATAACAAGCACCATATATGACAAGCCCACAGCCAACATACTCTAAGGTGAAAGGTTGAAAACATTTTTTTTTAAGATCAGGAACAGAATAAGAGTGCTCACTGTTGCCACTCCTATTGAACATAATGCTGGAAGTCTGAGCCAGAGAAATCAGGGAAGAAAAAGAAAAAAATAAAAGGCATCCAAATTAGAAAACAAGAAGTAAAACTGTCCCTGTCTGCAGGTGATGTGATCTTGATACAGAAAATCCTAAAGAATCCACTGAAAAACACCATTAGAACTAATAAAAAAAACTTACTAAAGTTGCAGAATGCAAAATAACATAAAAAAATCAGTTGCATTTCAGGACTTCTGGGGAGGATGGTGGAATAGGAGGATCCTGGGTTCACTTTGTCCCATGCATACAACTAGATAACACCCACATCAGTTTAAATAACCCTGAAAGTGACCCAAAGACTGGCAGAACAGACTCTCCACAGCTAAATGTACAGAAGAAGCCACATCAAATAGGGTAGGAAGAGTGGAGATGCGGTCTAGAGCCAAACAGACCTGTGGGACTGTCCACAGAAGGGGGGGGATGTCATGGGAGGAGAGAGGAGCAGAGCACTTCAGGCATGGGGAATCTGCCCAAAAAAGATGACTCCCCATAACATTTGGCTTTGAAAACCAGAGAGAGCTGGTTTAGCCAGTTCTTACAATCAGTGGGGTTTAGCATCCAGAATTTAAAAATCAGGCAGGAATCTTTGGAAGATGTCCAAGAGCAAAAGAGCTGACAGATGCCATCCACCTTCCACCCCAAACCCACAGCCTAGATAGATACCTGCGGGAACCAGCACAGTGCAACACTATTCAACTAGCTTCCTAACAGTGAGCCCAGGCCCATGTCCTTCTGTGGACTCACCCCATCCATCTTGGCCTCCGCAGGAATCTTCCCAGGTGGCTGCAGTTCCCCTTATACAGCGGACCGGTACAGACCTTGTTGGCATTGCACCCCACCCCCATGTTCTCTTGCAGAACCCCACAATCCAACACACCCTTACCAGAGTCCATTCAAAGCAGTGCCACAGGTGTAGCAGTGTGCAAACAACCTCGACAAGCCAGCACCACTCCAAAGTGATTCTTGTCCTGGGTAGAGAGAAAGATAACCACATACAACAGTCCAAGTGTGACCCCAGCAGTAGACTGAGGACAGACATCTGTTCTGATGGCAGGACCTGCCCACCAATGAAAGCTTCTAAGGGGACAACACAGGGAGAGTGCCCTGAAGTTCAGAGCTACTACATCTCTGGCAAGGCCTGGTCTGTCTCAGTTCAAGCCCCAGGCAGTCCCAGACAAGCCCAATAACATAGGGACCAAACCCTGCCCACAACAGGAAAAAAGAGCCATTGCAGATAACCTATCTAAAGGCAAAAGCGGCTCAGCCAAAGCAGTAGGCACATGCAACACACACAAGAGATACCCCTGAAGTACCAGGTACTGGTGAACAAGAGACACTGCATCTGCAGGGCACTACAGTACCCTCTTCTTCATAAGGCCATGACTTTCAAGAGCAGAAATAGAAGCTGACTTTCCTAATACACAGAAACATAGAGTTAGGCAAAGTAAGGAGATGGAGAAATATGTCCCAAATGAAAGAACAGGACAAAATCATAGCAGGAGAACTAAACAAAATGGACATAATATACCTAATAAATAAAGTAATGGCCATAAAGTTACTCACTGGACTTGAGAAAATAGTGAAGAACCTCATGGAGAACCTCAAAAAAAGAGACAGTAAATATACACAAGAACTAATCAGAGATGAAGAACTCAATACTGAAATTAAAAATACACTAGAGAAAATAAATAGCAGTCTAGAGGAAGCATAAGTATGGATAAATGACTTGGAGGATACCGTAATGGAAAGCAATCAATCCAAACAAAAGGGAGAAGAAAGAATAAAAAATAAAAATAGACTTAAGGAATTCAGCAATGCCATGCAGTGTAACAGCATTCATGTTACAATGATCCCAGAAGAAGAAGAGAGAGAAAAGGGGCAGAAAGTTTATTTCAAGAAATAATAGCTGAAAAATTCCCAAATCTGAAGAAGGAACAGAAATCCTGATCCAGAGGCACAAAGACTCCCCAACAAAATCATCCCACGAAGTCACCTTGAAACATAGTAATTGAAATGGCAAAAAGTAGTGATACAGAATTCTAAAAGCAGCAAGAGAAAAGAGTTACATGCACGGGAATTGACTTCTTAGCATTAACTTGCAGGCCAGAAGGTAGTGGTGTAATACATTCAAAGTACTGAAAGAAAAACCACGCAACCAAGAATGCCCTATCCAGCAAAGCTACCACTTAGAATAGGAGAGATAAAGAGTTTATCAGACAAACAAGTTAGAAGAACTCATCACCACCAAAGTAGCCTTACAAGAAATATTAAAAGGGACTGAGTGGACAGGAAACACCATAAGCAGGAGTAAGCAGTGTAGGAAGCACAAAAGCAGTAAAATTCAGTATACCTATAAAAATCAGTTAAGGGATTCACAAAATAAAAGGATGTAAGTTATGGCACAATATACCTGAAACATGGGAGAAAGAGAAGTAAAAATGTAGTGCTTTTAGAATGGGTTCAAACTCAACCAACCATCAACTTAGTATAGACTGCTACATGCATAAGATGTTACGTATATATCTAACGGTATCCACAAATCAAAAACCGGTAATAGATATCCAAAAAATTAAGAGAAAGAAAGCCATGTATCACTAAGGAAAGCCAAGAAACTGGGAGAAAAGAGCAAGAGAAGAAAGGAAGAAACAGAAACTACTAAAACAACCATAAAACAAGTAGCAAAATGGCAACAAGTACATACCTATCAATAATTACTTTGAATGTAAAGTGGACAAAACATCCCATTCAAAGACTTAGGGTGACAGAACGGATAAAAAAAGACCCGTCTATATGCTGCCTACAAGAGACTCATTTCAGACCTAATTATGCATACATATTGAAAGTGAAGGGATAGAAAAGCAATTATTATGCAAACAAAAACTAAAAGAAAGCTAGGTTAGCAATACTTATATTAAACAAAACAGACTTTAGAATAAAGACTAACAAGAGACCAAAAAAAAAAGGATGCTACACAATCATAAATGGGACAATCCAACAAGAAGCTATAACAATTATAAATATTTATGCACCCAACATGATAGCACCCAAATAAATAAAGCAAATATTAACAAACATAAAGGAAAAAATTGACAGTAATACAACAATAGTAGTAAATTATATAACACCCCACTTCATGAATGGATAGACCATGTAAACAGAAAACTATCAAGGAAAGAATGCCTCAGTAATTTTTTTTAATGTTTATTTTTGAGAGAGAAAGCAGGGGAGGGGCAGAGAGAGAGAGAGGGAGATACAGAATCCAAGCAGGCTCCAGGCTCTGAGTTGTCACCACAAAGCCCAGCACAGGGCTTGGACCAGGAGATCATGACCTGAGCCAAAGTCAGACACTTAACTGACCGAGCCATCCAGGCACCCCAAGGAAAAAATACCTTTGAATGACACATTGGACTAGATGGATCTAAAATATATTCAGAACATTCCATCCTAAGACAGAATACACATTCTTTTCAAGTGCACATAAAACATTCCCTAAAGCAGATCACAAAACATGTCCAACAAATTCAAAAACACTAAAATCATCTCATGCATCTTTTCCAACCTCAATGCTATGAAACTAGAAATCATCCACAAGAAAAAATCTGGAAAGAATACACATGGAGATTAAATAACAAGCTACTAAACAAAGAATGCATCAATGAAAATATCAAAGAAGACAACAAAAAACACATGGAGACAAATGAAAATAAAACACAAGTCCAACATCTCTGGGATGCAGCAAAAGTTGTTCTAAGAGGGAAGATTATGGAAAACAGGCCTACATCAAAAAGCAAAAACAGAGGGAGCCAAGATGGAGGAACAGCATGGAAGGCATGGAACATCCAGCATGGAACATCCATGAAATACACCTAGACCAACATTAAACCATCCTGCACACCTAGAAAATAGATCTGAGGATTAACACAACAATCTGCACAACCTGAACCACAGAATTCAGCAGGTATGCAGCACAGAGAGGTGAACTTGGGAAGAGAGAAGCCGTGGAGGGCAGGGAGCCACTTATGCATGTGGAGAGAGGACGGAGATGGGGGTGGGGGGAGATTATGGAAAAAGCATCCCTCCCCAAAAGCAGCTGGAGATAAAGTGAAAAATTGGAAATAGCCACAGGGACTAAGCTAAAAAGGGAGAAAGGAGAAAGGAGAGGGTTTAAATTCCATTAAGACTGTAAACAAGGGGGAGGGCACTGCAACTCTGCAGCTGGATACCTGGCAGCACTCTGGTGGGAAGGGCGAATCCCCGGGAGCAGAGTGGGGTCCGAGAGGTTCTTGGGCCACACAGGGAAAAGTGGTTCCACTGCTGAAGGACATTTGGTATACACTGTTGAGGCCACCCGTTCCCAGCAGACCCCAGAGAACGGCCACATTTGCTGATGCTAGAACAAGGTCGTTAAGGGTGAAGCCTGGTGCCAGATGTGTGTTGTGATTTTCCATAATCCCTGAAACGCTATTGCTACGCTATCTCGTGAACTTTTTCTGGAGCAGGCTGGCCACAGTCTCTGGGCATCAGAGGCAGCACATCCCGCAAGCATTCCTGGGTGCATTTGGCCAATGCTCAGTGAGATCCTCCACAGAGGGGCAGAATGGGTCAAAGCCGCATTCCCCCAGAAGTAAGGAGCCAGGGAGAACAGCCGCATCTGAGACAAAACTCAGGACAGAGGTACGACCTGGGGCTTGGTCACGGACAGTGTAAAAGCAGGGAGTGGATGAAAACTGAAGACAAAGGACTGGTGCATGATTGCTAATTCAGGAAAACAGAGTTCCAATACTAGAGACTGGGTAGCTGGGTGATGCCAATTTCACCGCTCCCGCGCATGCGCATACGCACCTACTAGCACCACAACAATCCACCCAGTAGGCTAGCAGCACCATCTACTGGAGAATGGAGGCGTTACACTAAGCCCCGCCCAACTGGGGGTGGGGGGCCAACCTCACTCTTCAAGAACACAAGTCTCACTGCCTGCTTAGTTTATGGACTATAAAGTGCTTCATAGTCTGACTTCTAGGGGAAAATGAAGTAATTTCAGTCATATTTCAGTCTGTTAGCAGGTCCATCTATTCAATTTTCTTTTTTTTCATTTCTTTTTTCTTGAATACAAAAAGAGAAAAAATTCATTTTTATTTTCAACTTTTATTGAAAATATTTTTAATTTTTTTACTGTTTTTTACTTTTGGGTAAAATTTTTCAAATTCTATGTTACTTCCATAATTTAACTTAGTCTACTACAGTGTATTCACTTTTTCAAGTTTTCAAACAATTTCCTTTTTCTTTTCTTTTTTCTCTTTTTAGTTTCTTTTCTAGCCTTTGAATACAGAAAGAGAAAAAATTCATTTTTATCTTTAATTTTTATTAAAAATATTTTTATTTTATCCTACTATATTCTTTACTATTGTGTAAATTTTTTCAAACTCTATTTTACTTCCATCATATCATTTTAGTCTACTTCAGTGTATTATTCATTTTTGCAATTTTTCAAACAATTTCTTTTTCTTTTTTTTCTCCCTTTGTTCTCTAATCTGTCAAGCCACTTTTCAACACCCAGACCAAAACACACCTAGGATCTAGCACCATTTATTCGATTTTTGTATGTTTTTAATTTTTTAATTTTAATTTTTTAACTTTATTTTTTTTATTTTAATTTTTGCTACCTCATTAATTGCTTTCCTCCCCTCAAAATGATGAAACAAAGGAATTCACACCAAAAGAAAGAGCAGGAAGAAACAACAGCCAGGGACTTAACCAAAACAGATACATGCAAGATGTCTGAACCAGAATTTAGAATCACGATAATAAGAATACTATATGGAGTTGAAAATAGATTAGAATCCCTTTCTGCAGAGATAAAAGAAGTAAAAACTGTCAGGGTGAAATAAAATGCTATAACTGAGCTGCAATCACGGTTGCATGCCACAGTGGCAAGGATGTATGAAGCAGAACAAAGAATCAGTGATACAAAAGACAAATTTACAGAGAATAATGAAGCAGAAAAAAAAGAGGGAGATTAAGGCAAAAGAGCACGATTTAAGAATTAGAGAAATCAGTGACTCACTAAAAAGGAACAACATGAGAATCATAGGGGTCCCAGAAGAGGAAGAGAGAGAAATAGGGGTAGAAGAGTTATGTGAACAAATCATAGTGGAAAACTTTCCTAACCTGAGGAAAGACACAGACATCAAAATTCATGAAGCACAGAGGACTCCCATTAGATTCAACAAAAACTGACCATCAACAATGCATATCATAGTCAAATTCACAAAATACTCAGGCAAGAAGAGAATCATGAAAGCAGCAAGGGATAAAAAGTCCTTAACCTACAAGGGAAGACAGATCAGGTTTGCAGCAGACCTATCCACAGAAATCTGGCAGGCCAGAAAAGAGTGGCAGGATATATTCAATGTGCTGAATCCGAAAAACATACAGCCAAGAATTCTTTATCCAGCAAGGCTGTCGTTCAAAATAGAAGGAGAGATAAAAAGTTTCCCAGACAAACAAAAGTTAAAGGAGATTGTGACCACTAAACCAGCCCTACAAGAAATTTTAAGGGGAACTCTCTGAGGGAAGAAAAGATGAAAATACAAATAAATAAATAAGTAAATACATACATACATACATACATACATACATACATACATACATACATACCAAAAGCAACAACGATTAGAAAGGACCAGAGAACACCACCAGAAACTCCAACTCTACAAGCAACATAATGGCAATAAATTCATATCTTTCAGTACTCACTCTAAATGTCAACGGACTCAATGCTCCAATCAGACATAGGGTAACAGAATGGATAAGAAAACAAGATCCATATATATGCTGTTTACAAGAGACCCACATTAGACCTAAAGACACCTTCAGATTGAAAGTGAGGGGATGGAGAACCATCTATCATGCTAATGGTCAGCAAATAAAGCCGAAGTTGCCATACTTATATCAGACAATCTAGACTTTAAAATGAAGACCGTATCGGGGCACCTGGGTGGCGCAGTCGGTTAAGCGTCCGACTTCAGCCAGGTCACGATCTCGCAGTCCGTGAGTTTGAGCCCCGCGTCAGGCTCTGGGCTGATGGCTCAGAGCCTGGAGCCTTTTTCCGATTCTGTGTCTCCCTCTCTCTCTGACCCTCCCCCGTTCATGCTCTGTCTCTCTCTGTCCCAAAAATAAATAAAAAACGTTGAAAAAAAATTAAAAAAAATGAAGACCGTATCAAGAGATGCAGAAGGGCATTATATCATAATCGAGGGGTCTATCCACCAAGAAGACCTAACAATTGTAAACATTTATGCACCAAATGTGGCAGCACCCAAATATATAAATGAATTAATCACAAACATAAAGAAACTCATTGATAGTAATACCATAATAGGAGATTTCAACACCCCACTCACAGCAATGGACAGAACATCTAATCAAAAAATCATCAAAAAAGCAATGGCTTTGAATGACACACTGGACCAGATGGACTTAACAGATATATTCAGAACACTTCATCCTAAAGCAGCAGAATATACATTCTTCTCCAGTGCACATGGAATATTCCCCAGAATAGACCATATACTGGGACACAAATCAGCCCTTAGCAAGTACAAAAAGATCGAGATCATACCGTGCATATTTTCAGACCACAATGCTATGAAACTCGAAATCAACCACAAGAAAAAATTTGGAAAGATAACAAATACTTGGAGACTGAAGAACATCCTACTAAGGAATGAATGGGCTAACCAAGCAGTTAAAGAGGAAATTAAGAAGTACATGGAAGTCAATGAAAATGATACCACCACAACCCAAAACCTCTGGGATGCAGCAAAGGCAGTCATAAGAGGAAAGTATATAAAAATCCAGGCCTTCCTAAAGAAGGAATAAAGGTCTCAGATACACAACCTAACATTACGCCTTAAAGAGCCAGAAAAAGAATAGCAAATAAAACCCCAAAAGAGAAGACAGGAAATAATAAGGATTAGAGCAGAAAATAATGGTATTGAAACCAAAAAGAACAGAACAGATCAATTAAACCAGAAGCTGGTTCTCTGAAAGAATTAACAAAACTAAAAAACCACTAGCAACTTTGATCAAAAAAAAAAAAAAAAAAAAGGAAAGGAAAGGACCCAAATAAATAAAATCAAGAATGAAAGAGGAGTGATCACAACCAACAGGGAAGAAATAAAAGCAATAATAAGAGAATATTATGAGCAATTATATGCCAATAAAATCGGCAATCTGGAACAAATGTACAAACTCCTAGAAATATATACACTACTAAAACTGAAACAGGAAGAAATAGAAAATTTGAACAGACCCATAGCCAGTAACGAAATCGAATTAATAATCAAAAATCTGCCAAAAAACAAGAGTCCAGAGCCAGATGGCTTTCCAGAGGAATTCTACCAAACATTTAAGGAAGAGTTAACACCTATTCTCTTGAAACTGTTCCAAAAAATAGAAATGGAAGGAAAACTTCCAAACGTGTTCTATGAAGCCAGCATTACCTTGATTCCAAAACCAGACAGAGACCCCACTAAAAAGGAAAATTATCGACCAATTTCCCTGATGAACATGGATGCAAAAATCCTCAACAAGATTATTAGCCAACCACATCCAACAATACATTAAAAAAAATTCTTCACCAAGACAAAGTGGAATTTATACCTAGGATGCAGGGCTGGTTCAATATCCACAAAACAATTAACGTGATTCATCACATCAATAAAAGAATGGACAAGAACCATATGATCCTCTCAGATACAGAGAAAGCATTTGACAGAATACAGCATCCTTTCTTGACAAAAACCATCAAGAAAGTATGGATAGAAGGATCCATATGATCCACTATGGTTTTTTTCATATCATAAAAGCCATATATGAACGACCCAAAGCTAATATCATCCTCAATGGGGAAAAACTAAGAGCTTTCCCCCTAAGGTCAGGAACAAGACAGGGATGTCCACTCTCACCACTGTTATTCAACATAGTATTGGAAGTTGTAGCCTCAGCAGTCAGACAACACATCCAAATTGGCCATGAGGAGGTCAAACTTTCATTCTTGGCAGATGACATGATATGGAAACCCCCAAAGATTCCACCCAAAAACTGCTAGAACTGATTCATGAATTCAGCAAAGTTGCAGGATATAAAAACGCACAGAAATCAGTTGCATTCCTATACACCAACAATGAAGCAACAGAAAGAGAAATCAAGGAACCAATCCCATTTACAACTGCACCAAAAACCATAAAATGCCTAGGAATAAATCTAACCAAAGAGGTGAAAAATCTATACGCTGAAAACTATAGAAAGCTTATGAAAGACATTGAAGATGACACACACAAAAAGAAAAATATTCTATGTCCCTGGAAAGGATGAACAAATATTGTTAAAATGTCAATAGTACCCAAAGCAATCTACATATTCAGTGCATATTCAGAGAGAAAGGGGCTGAAGGTGTACTTGAACAAATCATAGCTGAGAACTTCCCTGATCTGGGTAAGGAAAAAGGCATTGAAATCCTTTGGCACAGAGAGCTCCCTTCAGACATAACTTGAATCGATCTTCTGCACGACATAGCATAGTGAAACTAGCAGAATACAAGGATAAAGAGAAAATTCTGAAGGAGCTAGGGATAAACACGCTCTAACAAATAAAGGGAGACCAATAAGACTAGTGACAGACCTATCTACTGAAACTTGGCAGGCCAGAAAGGAATGGCAGGAAATCTTCAATGTGATGAACAGAAAAAATATGCAGCAGAGAATCCTTTATCCAGCAAGTCTGTCATTCAGAATAGAAAGAGAGATAAAGGTCTTCCCAAACAAACAAAAACTGAAGGAATGCATCACCACTAAACCAGCCCTACAAGAGATCTTAAGGGGGATTCTGTGAGTGAATGTTACAAGGACCACAAAGTACCACAGACATCACTACAAGCATGAAACCTGCAGACATCACAATGACTCTAAACCCATGTCTTTCTATAATAACACTGAATGTAAAGGGACTAAATGCTCCAACCAAAAGGCATAGGGTATCAGAATGGATAAAAAAACAAGACCCGTCTATTTGCTCTCTATAGGAGATTCATTTTAGACCTGAGGACACCTTCATATTGAAAGTGAGGGGATGGAGAACTATCTATCATGCTACTGGAAGTCAAAAGAAAGCTGGAGTAGCCATACTTATATCAGACAAACTTTAAACGAAAGGCTGTAACAGAAGATGAAGAAGGGCATTATATAATAATTACAGGGTCTATCCATCAGGAAGAGTTAACAGTTATAAATGTCTATGCACCAAATACGGGAGCCCCCAAATACATAAAACAATCACAAACATAAGCAACCTTTTGATAAGAATGTGGTCATTGCAGGGGACTTTAATACTCCACTTACAACAATGTATAGATCATCTAGACACAGGATCAATAAAGAAACAAGGGCCCTGAATGATACATTGGATCAGATGGACTTGACAGATATATTTAGAACTCTGCATCCCAAAGCAACAGAATGTACTTTCTTCTCGAGTGCGCATGGAACATTCTCCAAGATAGATCACATACTGGGTCACAAAACAGCCCTTCATAAGTATAAAAGAATTGAGATCATACCATGCACACTTTCAGATCACAATGCTATGAAGCTTGAAATCAACCACAGGAAAAAGTCTGGAAAACCTCCAAAAGCATGGAAGTTAAAGAACACCCTACTAAAGAATGAATGGGTCAACCAGGCAATTAGAGAAGAAATTTAAAAATATATGGAAATAAATGAAAATACAACAATCCAAATGCTTTGGGATGCAGCGAAGGCAGTCCTGAGAGGAAAATACATTGCAATCCAGGCCTATCTCAAGAAACAAGAAAAATCCCAAATACAAAATCTAACAGCACACCTAAAGGAAATAGAAGTAGAACAACAAAGACACCCCAAACCCAGCAGAAGAAGAGAAATAATAAAGATCAGAGCATAAATAAACAATATAGAATCTAAAAAAAAACTGTAGAGCATACCAATGAAACCAAGAGTTGTGTTTTTTTGAAAAAATAAACAAAATTGATAAACCTCTAGCCAGGCTTCTCAAAAAGAAAAGGGAGATGACCCAAACAGATAAAATCATGGATGAAAATGGAATTATTACAACCAATCCCTCAGAGATACAAGTAATTATCAGGGAATACTATGAAAAATTATATGCCAACAAACTGGACAACCTGGAAGAAATGGACAAATTCCCAAGCACCCACACACTTCCAAAACTCAAACGGGAAGAAATAGAAAACTTGAACAGACCCATAACCAGCAAAGAAATTGAATCAGTTATCAAAAATCTCTCAACAAAGAAGAGTCCAGGACCAGATGGCTTCCCAGGGGAATTCTACCAGACATTTAAAGCAGAGATAATACCTATCCTTCTCAAGCTGTTCCAAAAAATAGAAAGGGAAGGAAAACTTCCAGACTCACTCTATGAAGCCAGCATTACTTTGATTCCTAAACCAGACAGAGACCCAGCAAAAAAAGAGAACTACAGGCCAATATCCCTGATGAATATGGACACAAAAATTCTCAATAAGATATTAGCAAATCAAATTCAACAGCATATAAAAAGAATTATTCACCATGAACAAGTGGGATTCATTCCTGGGCTACAGGGCTGGTTCAATATTCACAAATCAAACAATGTGATACATCACATTAATAAAAGATAAGAACTATATGATGCTGTCAATCGATGCAGAAAAAGCATTTGACAAAATTCAGCATCCTTTCTTAATAAAAACCCTCGAGAAAGTCGGGATAGAAGGAACATACTTAAACATCATAAAAGCCATTTATGAAAAGCCCACAGCTAATATCATCCTCAATGGGGAAAAACTGAGAGCTTGCCCTCTGAGATCAGGAACACAACAGGGATGTCCACTCTCACCACTGTTGTTTAACATAGTGCTGGAAGTGCTAGCATCAGCAATCAGACAATGAAAGGAAATCAAAGGCATCAAAATTGGCAAAGATGAAGTCAAGCTTTCACTTTTTGCAGATGACATGATATTATACATGGAAAACCTGATAGACTCCATCAAAAGTCTGCTAGAACTGATACATGAGTTCAGCAAAGTCGCAGGATACAAAATCAATGTACAGAAATCAGTTGCATTCTTATACACTAATAATGAAGCAACAGAAAGAGAAATAAAGAAACTGATCCCATTCACAATTGCACCAAGAAGCATAAAATACCTAGGAATAAACCTAACCAAAGATGTAAAAGATCTGTATGCTGAAAACTATAGAAAGCTTATGAAGGAAATTGAAGAAGATACAAAGAAATGGAAAAACATCCCATGCTCATGGATTGGAAGAACAAATATTGTTAAAATGTCAATACTACCCAAAGCTGTCTACACATTCAATGCAATCCCAATCAAAATTGCACCAGCATTCTTCTTGAAGCTAGAACAAGCAATCCTAAAATTTGTATGGAACCACAAAAGACCCCAAACAGGCAAAGTAATTTTGAAGAAGAAGAAGAACAAAGGGGGAGGCATCAGAATCCCAGACTTTAGCCTCTACTACAAACCTGTAATCATGAAGACAGCATGGTATTGGCACAAAACCGGACACATAGACCAATGGAATAGAATAGAAACCCCAGAATTAGACCCACAAAAGTATGGCCAACTAATCTTTGACAAAGCAGGAAAGAATATCCAATGGAAAAAAGACAGCTTCATTAACAAATGGTGCTGGGAGAACTGGACAGCAACATGCAGAAGGATGAAACTAGACCACTTTCTTACACCATTCACAAAAATAAACTCAAAATGGATAAAGGACCTGAATGTGAGACAGGAAACCATCAAAACCCTAGAGGAGAAAGCAGGAAAAGACCTCTCTGACCTCAGCCATAGCAATTTCTTACTTGACACATCCCCAAAGGCAAGGGAATTAAAAGCAAAAATGAACTATTGGGACCTCATGAAGATAAAAAGCTTCTGCACTGCAAAGGAAACAATCAACAAAACTAAAAGGCAACCAACGGAATGGGAAAAGATATTTGCAAATGACATATCGGACAAAGGGCTAGTATCCAAAATCTATAAAGAGCTCACCAAAGTCCACACCCGAAAAACAAATAATCCAGTGAAGAAATGGGCAGAAAACATGAATAGACACTTCTCTAAAGAAGACATCCGGATGGCCAATAGGCACATGAAAAGATGCTCAACGTCACTCCTCATCAGGGAAATACAAATCAAAACCACACTCAGATACCACCTCACGCCAGTCAGAGTGGCCAAAATGAACAAATCAGGAGACTATAGATGCTAGAGAGGATGTGGAGAAATGGGAACCCTCTTGCACTGTTGGTGGGGATGCAAACTGATGCAGCCGCTCTGGAAATCAGTGTGGAGCTTCCTCAAAGAATTAAAAATAGATCTATCCTATGAGCCAGCAATAGCACTGCTAGGAATTTACCCAAGGGATACAGGAGTGCTGATGCATAGGGGCACTTGTACCCCAATGTTTATAGCAGCACTTTCAACAATAGCCAAATTATGGAAAGAGCCTAAATGTCCATCAACTAATGAATGGATAAAGAAATTGTGGTTTATATATACAATGGAATACTACGTGGTAATGAGAAAGAACGAAATATGGGCTCTTGTAGCAATGTGGATGGATGGAGGGTGTTATGCTAAGTGAAATAAGTCATACAGAGAAAGACAGATACCATGTTTTCACTCTTATGTGGATCCTGAGAAACTTACCAGAAGACCATGGGGGATGGGGAAGAAAAAAAACAGAAAGAAAGAAAGGTTAGAGAGGGAGGAAGCCAAAACATAAGAGACTCTTAAAAACTGAGAACAAACTGAGGGTTGATGGGGGGTGGGAGGGAGGGGAGGGTGGGTGAAGGGTATTGAGGAGGGCACCTGTTGGGATGAGCACTGGGTGTTGTATGGAAACCAATTTGAAAATAAATTTCATATTTTAAAAAAAGAATAAAAATATTTCATACATAAAAAAAGAGACAAAACAGATGAACATAAGGGAAGGGAAAAAAATAATATAAAAACATGGAAGCAGACAAAACATAAGACACTCATAAATACGGAGAACAAACATAGGGTTACTGGAGGAGGTGTGGTAGAGGGGATGGGCTAAATGGGTCAGGGGCATTAAGGAATCTACTTCTGAAATCATTGTTGCACTATATGCTAACTAATTTGGATGTAAATTGTAAAAAATAAAATTAAAGAAAAAAACAAAACCAAAAATAAAAATTAAATACATAAATAAATACTGATTTAGTCATATAAAATTAAAAAGCGAAAAGAAAATAAAACTCAAATAAACAACCTAACCTTACACCGAAAAGAACTAGAAAAAGAAGTACACAGCCTAAACCCAGAAGAAGGAAAGAAATAATGATGATGAGAGCAGAAATAAAACAGAAACTAAAAAAAGTAATAGAACAGATCGATGAAACCAGGAGCATGTTCTTTGAAAAGATCAGTAAAATTGATAAAAGTTTAGTGAGACTAAAAGGGGGGAAAAAGGCAGACTCAAATACACTCGGATACGAGAGAGGGGAAAAACAACCAACACCACAGAAATACAAAGGATTATAAGAGACTACTACAAAAAAAAATATATGCCAACAAATTAGACAACCCAGAAGAAATGCATAAGTTCCTAGAAACCTATAACCTCCCAAACCTGAGTTAGGAAGAAATAGAACATTTGAACAGACTGATTACTAGCAATGAAATTAAATCGGTAATCAAAAAACTGCCAACAAACAAAAGTCCAGGAACAGATGGCTTCATGGGGGAATTCTATATTTAAAGAATACCTATTCTTCTCAAACTATTCCAAAAAACAGAAGAGGAAGGGAAGCTTCCAAATTCATTCAATGAGGCCAGCATTCCCCTGATACCACAACTACATAGACATTACAGAAAAGAGAACTACAGGCCAGTATCTCTTGACTACAGATACAAAAATCCTCAATAAAATATTAGCAAACCAAACCAACAATACGTTTAAAAAAAATCATTCACCGCAATCAAGTGGGATTTATTCCTAGAATGCAAGCATGGTTAAATATTTTCAAATCAGCTAATGTGATACATCACATCAATAAGACAAAGAATAAAAATCATGATCATTACAGTAAATTTTTAAAAAAAGCATTTGTGGGGCGCCTGGGTGGCGCAGTCGGTTAAGCCTCCGACTTCAGCCAGGTCACGATCTCGCGGTCCGTGAGTTCGAGCCCCGCGTCAGGCTCTGGGCTGATGGCTCGGAGCCTGGAGCCTGTTTCCGATACTGTGTCTCCCTCTCTCTCTGCCCCTCCCCCGTTCATGCTCTGTCTCTCTCTGTCCCAAAAATAAATAAAAAACGTTGGAAAAAAAAATTTAAAAAAAAAAAAAAAAAAAAAAGCATTTGACAAAGTAAAATATCTGCTCATGATAAAAACCCTCAACAAAGTCAGTTTAGAGGAAACATACTTCAACAATATTTATACATATATATATTTGAAAAACCCACAACTAACAATGGTGAAAAACTGGGAGTATTTATTTACCCTAAGGTCAGGAACAGTCAAGGATGTCCGCGCTCACAACTCTTTTACAACATAGTACTGGGAGTCCTAACCACAATAATCAGACAAGAAATGAAAGGCATTCAAATCAGTAAGGAACAAGTACAAGCTGTCACTATAAGCAAATGACATGATACTGTATCTAGAAAAGCCAAATGACTCCACCAAAAAACTACTAGAACTGATAGACAGAAATGACGCACTTCTATACAATTTAATAATGAAGTACTGAAAGAGAAATTAAAACAATCACATTGGGGCACGTGGCTGTAGTCAGTGGAGCATGCCACTCTTGATTTCAGGACTGTGAGTCCAAGCCCTACGATGGGTATAGAGATTACTTAAAAAAATAAAATCTTAAAAATGAAAGAAAGAAAAAAAAATCCCATTTATAATTACACCAAATATGATAAAAACCTAGAAATAAACTTACCAAGGAGGTGAAAGACCTGTCTGTACTCTGAAAATATAGAACATTGATAAAGGAAATTGAAAATGACACAAACAAATGGAAAGAAATTCCATGCTCATGGACTGGAAAAACAAATATTGTTAAAATGTCCATACTACCCAAAGCAATCTACATATTTAATGCAATCCTATCAAAATACCAACAGCATTTCTCACAGAGATAGAACAAACAATCCTAAAATTTGTATGGAACCACTTAAGATGCTGAACAGTCAAAGCAATTTTGAAAAAGAAAAGCAAACCTGAGAGCATCACAATTCTGGACCTGAAGTTATATTACAAACTTTAGTAATCAAAACGGTATGGTACTGGCACTAAAACAGACACACAGATCAATGGAACAGACCAGAGAGCCCAGAAATAAACCCATGATTATATGGTCAATCTTCAACCAAAGGAAGCAAGAATATACAATGGGAAATGGACAGTCCAGTCAACAAATGGTGCTGGGAAAACCAGACAGCTGCGTGTAAAAAAATTGGACCACTTTCTTACACTACACACAAAATTAAACTTAAGATGGAGTAGAGACCTAAATGATAAGACCTGAAACCCTAAAATTCCTAGAAGATAACAGAGGCAGTAATCACTTTGATATCAGTAACAGGAAGATTTTTCTAGTATGTCTCCTTTGTCAAGGGAAACAAAATCAAAATTAAAGTATTTGGACTGTGGTGCCTGAGTGGCTCAATTGGTTAAGCATCCAACTTTGGCTCAGGTTATGATCTCGCGGTTCATGAGTTTGAGCCCCAAATCTGCACTAACAGTGCAGAGCTTGCTTGGGATTCTCTCTCCCTCCCTCCCTGTCTTCACCCCTACCCCACATTCTCTCTTTCTCTCTCTCAAAAATAAACTTAAAAAAAATAAAAATAAAAAAATAAAGTTTTTGGACTACACCAAAATATAAAGTTTTTGCACAGCAAAGGAAACCATCAGCAAAACTAAGAGACAACCCACTGAATGGGAGAATGTATTTGCAAAGAGTATACCTGACAAGGGATTAATATACAAAATATATAAAGAACTTATACAATTTAAACCAAAAGAGACAACAAGTAATCCAATTAAAAAAGGGTAGAACACATGAACAGAAATTTCTCCAAAGAAGACATACAGATGGCTAACAGAACATAAAAGATGCTCATTATCATTTATCATGAGGTAAATGCAAATCAAAACAATATCACTGCATATTTTTCCAAATGGCTAAAATCACACAAGAAACAAGTGTTGGCAAAGTCTGGAGAAGAGGGAACCCTCATGCACTGTTGATGTGAATGCAAATTGGTGCAGCCACTATGGAAAACAGCATGGAAGTTCCTCAGAAAATTAACAATACAACTACCGTGATCCAGTAAGCCCACTACTGGGTATTTACCCAAAAATATGAAAATACTAATCTAAAAGATATGCACCCCTACGTTTACTGCAGCAATATTTGCAATAGCCAAAATATGGAAGCAACCCAAGTGTCTATAGATGAATGGATAACGATTTGGCACGCGCGCGCGTGCACACACACACACACACACACACACACACACACACACACACTGGAATATTACTCAGCCATAAAAAAGAATAAAATCTTGCCATTTGCAACAACATGAATGGATCCAGAGACTATAAAGCTAAGTAAAATAAGTCAGAGAAAGATAAAAACTGTCTAACTTCACTATGTGAATTTAAGAAATAAAGAAAAAAAGAGACAAAGACTCAAATACAGAGAACAAACTGCTGGTTGCCAGAGAGGAGGTGGGTGGGAGGATGGGTGAAACAGGCGAAGGGAATTACGAGTATATTTATGATGAGCACTGAATAATGTATAGAATTGTTGAATCACTATAACATACACTGAAACTCATATAGCACTGTGTCAACTAGACTTGAATTAAAAAATAAATAAAAATTTTAAGAAGCTTTTTATATATTAGTGAGTTAGCCCTTTATCTGTGAGATAAATTGCAATTATTCCAAATTTATTATCTGTCTTACGCTTATTTTTGCCATACAGATATTTTTAACGCAAATTTATTAAGTTCTCTTATTTCTTTTAATTTGAGTAATAACTAGAAAATGTTTACTCATACCCAAGGTATTAAGGAATTCTCTTTTTCTAGTAATTGTGTGGGTTTGTTTCTTCCATTTAGATTTCTAACATATTTAGAATTTGTTTTGGCTTATGTTGTCAAGTATGGACTCAATTCTACCTTTTATCCAAATAGTTATCTACTGTCACAATGCCGCTTATTAAAGAATCCATCTTTTCCCCAGTGGTATCTTATGCCATACTTGGTACACATTATCCAAATATACTTCAGTCCACTTCTGGATCTTTTACTTTATTCCCCTTGTCTATTTATGCTTCTGGCTCTACAATGTTACAATTACAAAGGACCTAGATTATGTTAGCAAAACCTCCTTCACTGCCTGTCGTTTTCAAGATTTCCAGCTTTTTAACTGTTAATTTTTTTTGTAAATTCAGCCTCCCCCCCCACTTTTTTTTTTTTTTTTGAGAGAGAGAGAGAATGAAAATGAGCAAGGGGAAGAAAGAATCCCACGAGGCTGCGGGAGGGGGAGAGAGGGGGAGAGAGGGGGAGAGAGGTGGAGAGAGGGGGAGAGAGGGGGAGAGAGGGGGAGAGAGACAGAGAGAAGCAGGGCTCACCAGAAGCAGGGCTCACCGGAAGCGGGGCTGGAGCTCAACCGATGGGGAACTCGCTAACCATAAGATAATGATCTGAGCCAGTCAGATACTTAACTGGCTGAGCCACCTAGGCCCCCTTGTGAATTCAGCTTTAATCTCCAGCATGAAACCCTGTTTGTCTGGGGAATTATGTTAAAGTTTTATATCAAATTGGAAAGAATTTATATCTTTATGACATTTGACCAAGTCTATTTTGTGATTTTCTGTAGTATAAAGTTTTCTTCTTATAGCTGTTCACATTTTAGTTCTAAGTGTTTTATTTTTTAAAAAAATATGTTGAGTTTTCCTTATTGTCATAACCTGTTTTTTAAATAAATGAAGGCTATCAACTTTGTGTATTAATTTAAAATCCTGATGCATATTCGGTAATTTATTATTGACTGCTGAGTTTTTTTAGATGATTTCTTCTGCAAATAGTTTCACTTCATTTTAAATTTACATAACTCTCATTATTTTCTCATTGATTTCATTGGCTAATACCAGCAATACAAAGTTAACACATTTGCTTTGCTTCTGAACTTAAGAAACTGTTTCCAGTGTTTTACATATTAAGGAAGATACCTGTTTTAGGTCTAAGATACATCAATTCTTATTTTAGTGATTTTTTTTGTTTTAATTAGAAATGGGTGTTGGATGTTGTAAAAGATCTTTTCAAGTTAAAAGCTTAGGGGAGAGGGGTGCCTGGGTGGCTCAGTTGGTTAAGCATCCGACTTCTGCTCAGGCCGAGGTTCCTGGGTTTGAGCCCCACGACCGGCTCTGTGCTGACAGCTCTGAGCCTGGAGCCTGCTTTAGATTCTGTCTCCCTCTCTCTCTACCCCTCCCCTGCTCGCACTCTGTCTCTGTCTCTCATCAATAAATAAATGTTAAAAAAAAATAATAAAATTAAGGGAGAAATTTTATGGTTTTGTCCTTAGATCTATTTATGTGATTAACTGTGCTAACTGAATTCCACATATTGAGGCATCCTAACATTTTTAGATAAATTCAACCTGATGAGGTTTTAATACGCTGTTGGTTTCTGCTAATAGTTAAATTTTCACATCAATATTCATTACAGAGATTTGTCTACAGTTCTTGTACACTTTCCTTCAAGTTTTGGTCCAAATGTTATACTTGTTCCATTTATATAACTTGAAGCTTTCCCTCTTTTGGACAGAATTCTTCTGTGAAACTTTCTATGCCTGATCTGATTTTGTGAGATAGTTACATTTCTTCATTTCTTCTAATAAAATTTGTTTAATGCTTTTTATCATAACTTCTGCCAATTTTGATAAATGTGTTTTCCTAGGAGTCTATTAATCAAACCTTATATTTATTTTTGTTCTATTATTATTTATTTTGCATAGAATTTTGAAAATCATTTACTGCTAAAATTTTCTCTTTCACAGTTATTTCTCCTGGTCACTTCTTGCATTTTTCTTCATTTTTTCACTTTTTTTGATTTATGGTGAGTGGCTTGACTATTATAGGGTTTTTTTTATTGCACTTCATTTATTTACTTATTCACTTAGTTTTCATCTCTCTTTTAAGTCTTATTAATTTTAACATTTACTTTTTTTTAATATTTGAGAGAGAGTGAGAGCAGGCAAGCTAGAAGAGGGGCAGAGAGAGAGAGGGAGTGAGAGAATTCCAAGCAGGCTCCACGCTGTCAGCATTGAGCCCAATGCAGAGCTCGATCCCATAAACCATGAGATCATGACCTGGGCCAAAATCAAGAGTTGGACACTTACCCAACTGAGTCCCCCAGGTGCCCCAATTTTGATATTTACTTTGATTTATTCCCTTCTGCTTTGTTTTGGTTTACTTTGTTTTTTGGGGTATTTTTTTTCTTCTGAGTTGTAAATTTTATTCTCTTAGTGTCTTAAGAATTTAAGGCTATAAAATTTCATTTAACTCCTTTAAGTGTATATTGTAGTTTCTTATATTTTTTTTTCAACTTTTTTTTTTTTTTGAGAGAGAGAGTGAGAGAGAGAGAGAGAGAGAGAGAGAGAGCGAGAGCACAAGCAGGGGAAGGGCAGAGAGAGAGACAGAGAATCCGAAGCAGGCTCCAGGCTCTGGGCTGTCAGCACAGAGCTGGATGTGGGGCTTGAACCCATGAACATGAGATCATGACTGGAGCCAAAGTCAGATGCTCAACTGACTGAGCCACCCAGAGGCCCCTGTAGTTTCTGATATATTGTGCTTTATCTATTTTCTTTTAAAATTTGCCATGTCATTTTGCAGTTTTTCTTTGAATGAATTGTATGTCATTTGAAAAATTAATTTCCATGGGGCACTCTCTCTCAAAATAAATACTCAATCCTATCCACAATTATGTTGTCTCTTAAGGTTTTCTTTTTTCTAGTGTTCAAAGTTTTTCTAAAACATGTCTTGTTTATTTCATGTTGAGTTTATTTCTGTTCTTATTAGTGTCTATTGTAAAATGGGAAAAGGAGTCTTTACTTCCGTTACATCCATAAACTATTATTTTAATAATGCCATCAGTATAATTTTATCCCCAGCGATCCTACTGGATTCTATTATTTATAATCATGCAAAGAAACGATGGTGAAGTAAGTGTTAAATAAATCTTCATACAAACATCTTTTAAGTGGTCTGTGATCACAGAAAACCCGGTCCAGCCTCCAGATCCCATATGTTCAGCTTAAATTCTATTGAGTCAAAGTTGTCTCTTCAGAAAATGAGCACACTACCTGACCTACATAACTTGCCGCCTTCCTCAATTCTGAGCTCTTTGTATACACTGCCTGTTGAACATTCCTGGGGGACTCAGTCGTTGAGCAATCAACTGCCGCTCAGGTCTTGATCTCGCTGTTCCCTGGGTTCCAGCCGGAGTGGGACTCTGTGCTGACAGTTCAGAGCCTGCAGCTGCTTCAGATTCTGTGTCTCCCTCTCTCTCTGCCCCTCCCCTGCTAATGCTCGCTCCGCTCGCTCGCTCTCTCTCAAAAATCAATGAAAGATATTTAAAAAAATTTTTTTTCAATCTTTCTTGTTCAAAAACAAATTCGGACCTTGCGTGCATATCAAAATAAACGTCTATTTTGATCTATTCTAAATGATTTTTGCCTCTCCAAATCTGAAATGCACTGATGTTTTGCCTGGTCAAAGAGGAACGTCAGCGGTCAACGGCCCTCCTACTCACAAACACCCCGTCCAGTATCCTCGGAGATTCCTCCTCACCCAGCACCCCAACACGGACTCACTTTAAAACACCCGAAGCTTCCCTCAGCCCCAACCCACCCCATTTATTCCTATGGGCCCAAGCTCACAACACAGCTAGTTCCCCTCTCCCGGGCCCGCAGACACCGCCCCTTCCCCACCTAAATCCCACGTCCTCCTTCCACCCGGTATTGGCCACACCGAGAAAGCCGAAGTCCGGTGCGCTTCCGTTCGAACTCGGACCACTGGGGGCCAGAACGCTCAGGACTCCTAAGAGACCACCGCAGGCCAGAGACTGAGCCGTAGGACGACCACCCACCTTGCGGGTCCAGCGGCTCTTACTTCGCGCGACATTTCCCAAGTTCCAGCCTCCCGAGCTAAGCTTCGCTCCTCAGTCGGGCCGCTGCTCGGCGCTGCGCGTCGTTACCCAGGCGTCTCCGTGGGAACCGCTGCTTTTACGACTCGGCGCGTCGTTACCCAGGCGTCTCCGTGGGAACCGCTGCTTTTACGGCTCGGCGCGTCGTCACCCAGGCGTCTCTCTCGTGGGAACCGCCGCTTTTACGGCCCGGCGCGACATTCCCCAGGTGCTCGCGGTGTGGCCAGCTGGTCCACGCCTGGCGGCCGGGAAGGACCCGGCTTCTTCCAGGGGCGCCCGGGACTTTGCGGCCAGGCGTGGCTGCTGCATCTCGGAGTGGGCGTGGTGCTGGCGGAACCGCAGGTGGCAGCCTCCGGGCCTGAGCCGCTGAGTCGGCGCTGCACCACTTTGCCCACCTGCCGTGCGGCGCAACTCGTTACCGCGCGCTCTTCTGGGTTTGGCGGCAGAATCCGGCCCCTCTGGGCGTCGGGTGCCCCAAGCAGTGTGGGTCGTCTCTGCCTGCGCCCAGAGGAGGCCGAGAGCAGGGGCTTCCAGAACCCCGGGCAGGGCGGCGGCGGCGGCGGCGGCGGGACCCAGGTGCGCGCTCGTGTGCTCGGCGGGCGCCGTGCTGCCAGGCAGGCTGTGTGGTGAGGGACGCTTGCCTGCGGCGTGTGCCCGCGGCCCCGGCTCCCTTCACTCAGCCCGCACCTGCACTGGGCGGAGTCGGCCACAGGGTCCTAGAGCCCCCTCGCGTGTGTGGGTGGGTGCCTGGCACCGGGGTGGGGGTGGACGGGTGTGAATGTGGTTTCGCCTGGGGCGGTCGGGACTCACGAATCTTCTCGCGTCCCTAGTTGTGCCCTCTTCTCCGAGAGGCGCCTGGACGAGGAAGGAATGGCCGCTGCATGTCTAAAAGCCACTTAGGAGGTAGCTTGGTGTTTCTTCTGTATTTTTTTTGTAATAATTCACTTTTTCCTCAGCCTTGATTTCCTTGCCTTTTGAATGATTTTTTTTTCCTTTGATGCCTGATCTAGGCCCATTAAGTGCCCTGTCTCTCCTTCCCTCCCTCCCTCCCTCTCTCTCTCAGAAATAAACATTAAATAAATAAATAGGAGAAAAGGAAAAAAGGAAAAGAAAAAGGAAATAACTGATCAAGACGTAGAACACTGCAAGCACTTAAGTAACATCCCAATCAAAATCATCCTTCCTATCTACCGCTGACTTTTATGATAATCAGTGTTTTCGTTGTAGTTTTACCTATGTATGCATCAATAAACGATAACTTACTTTTTGTTAACTTTACATGACTTTTTGCCCTTTTGTTATATTGTTGAACATTGTAATATGAAACTAGTCTGTATTGTGTATTTTTTCATACTGTTGGATAGTGTATCCTTATATAAATAGGTTAACTTGTGTTCATTATATCATTGATGGTTACTTTGGTACTTTTCAATTTTTGGCTCTGACAAGGCTGCTGGATGGAGCATTTTTGTACACAACTACTGGTGTGCAGATTAGCCCATTTCTCTAAGCATACCTCGAAGATATTGCAGGTTTGGTTCCAGGCCACTATCATAAAGCAAACATCACAATCAAACGAGTCAAACTAATTTTGTCGTTTCCAAAGTGGCGGGTTAGCTCAGTTGGTTAGAGTGTGATGCTAATAATTTTGTCGTTTCCAGTGCATATAAAAGTTACGTTTAGGGGCGCCTGGGTGGCGCAGTCGGTTAAGCGTCCGACTTCAGCCAGGTCACGATCTCGCGGTCCGTGAGTTCGAGCCCCGCGTCAGGCTCTGGGCTGATGGCTCGGAGCCTGGAGCCTGTTTCCGATTCTGTGTCTCCCTCTCTCTCTGCCCCTCCCCGTTCATGCTCTGTCTCTCTCTGTCCCAAAAATAAATTAAAAACGTTGAAAAAAAATAAAAAAAAAAAAAAGTTACGTTTACACTATCGCCTGCTAAGTGTGCAATGGCATTATGTCTTTTATAAAAAGCAATGTAGGGGAGCCTGAGTGTCTCGGTTGGTTAATCCAACTTTTGATTTCGGCTCACAATCTCATGGTTCATGGGGATAGAGCCCCGCATTGGGCTCTGAGCTGACAGTGCAGAGCCTGCTCAGGATTTCTCTCTCTCTCTCTCTCTCTCTCTGCCCCTTCCCTGCTCTCTCTCTCTCTCTCAAGTAAACTTTTTTTTTAAAATGTGTATGCCTTAATTTTAAAATACTCGATTGATTAAAAACCATCAACCATTATCTGAACTTTCAGCAAGTTGTAATCTTTCAGTTGTTGGAGGGTCTTGCCTCAATGTTGATGGCTAATCAACTGATCAGGGTGGTGGTTGTGAAAGTTGGAACAGCTGTGATTTAAAATAAGACAATGAAGGGGCGCCTGGGTGGCGCAGTCGGTTGGGCGTCCGACTTCAGCCAGGTCACGATCTCGCGGTCCGTGAGTTCGAGCCCCGCGTCAGGCTCTGGGCTGATGGCTCAGAGCCTGGAGCCTGTTTCCGATTCTGTGTCTCCCTCTCTCTCTGCCCCTCCCCCGTTCATGCTCTGTCTCTCTCTGTCCCAAAAATAAATTAAAAACGTTGAAAAAAAAATTTTTAAAAAAAATAAGACAATGAAGTTTTCCAAATCAATTGACTCTTTCTTTCATGAACAATTTCTCTGTAGCACATGATGCAGTTTGGTAGCATTTTACGCACAGAACTTCTTTCAAAACTGGAGTCCATCCTCTCACACCCTGCCGCTGCTCTGCCAGCTAAGTTCATGTAATATATTTTCAGTGCTGTGTTATCATTTCAACAGTCTTCACAGCATCATTGCCAGGAGCACGTTCCATCTCAGGAAACCACTTCTTTTTCATCCATGGAAAGCAAATCCTCATCCGCTTTATCCTAGGTGGCACAGCTCCCTGCCGTCTTCAGGCCCCCCTTCTGCTTCCGGTTCTCCTGTTTCCACACGTCTGCAGTGACTTCCTCCCCTGGAGTCCTGAACCCCTCAAAGTCCTCCCTGGGGCTGGAACCAGCTTCTTCCCAACTCCTGTTCATGTTGAATCGTGACCTCTTCCCATGAATCCCCAATGTTCTTCATGGCATCTAGGATGGTGACTCCTTCCCAGGGTGTTTTCAGTTTACTCTGCCCAGATGCATCAGAGCAATCAGTGTGTATGGCAGCTATAGCTTCGTGAAATGTATTTCTTTTTTTTTTTTTAAGTTTATTTATTTTGAGAGAGAGGGATCACAAGCAGGGGAGGGGCAGAGAGAGAGGGAGAGAGAGAGAATCCCAGGCCCCGTGCTTTCAGTGTGGAGAGCCTGATGTGGGGCTTGAACCCATGAATCGTGAGATCATGACCTGAGCTGAGACCAAGAGCCAGACACTCAAACCACTGAGCCACCCAGGTGCCCCTATTAAATGTATTTCTTTTAAAGAAAATTTTTTAACGTTTATTCATTTTTGAGAGACCGAGCGTGAGTGGGGGAAGGGCAGAGAGAGAGAGGGAGACACAGAATCCGAAGCAGGCTCCAGGCTCTGAGCTGTCTGCACAGAGCCCAACGCAGGGCTCGAACCCACAAACTGCGAGATCATGACCTGAGCTGAAGTTGGACACTCAACCGACTGAGCCACCCAGGCGCCCCGAAATGAATTTCTTAAATAATGTCTTGAAAGTTGAAATTACTCCTAGGGGTAATCTATGGGTTGCATAATGGATGTTGTGTTAGCAGGCATGAAAATATTAATCTTGTATGTCTCTATGAGGGCGCTTGTGTGACCAGGTGCACTGTCAAGAAGCAGTTATATTTTGAAAGAAATCTTTTTTTCCTAAGTATGTCTGAATCTTGAGCTTAAAATATTCACTAACTCCCACTGTAACAGATATGCTGTCATCCAGGCTTTGTTCCATTTATAGAGCACAGGCAGGGTAGATTTAGCATAATTCCTAAGGGCCCTAGGGTTTGGGGGGATGGTCAATGAGCATTGGCTTCAACTGAAAGTCACCAGCTACCTTAGCCTCTAACGAGAAAGTCAGCCTGTCCTTTGAAGCTTTGAAGTTAGGCATTGACTTCTTTCTAGGTATGAAAGTCCTAGACAGCATTTTTCAATATAAGACTGTTTCATCCAAATTGAAATCTGTTCAGTGTGAGCACCTTCATGAGTCCTCTCGGTCAGATCTTCTGGATAATTCCGGCAGCTTCTGTGTCAGCACGTGCTGCCTCACCTTGTACTTGGATGTTACAGAGACAGCTTCCTTCCCAAAACCTCCTGAACCAACCTCTGCTAGCTCCTACCTCTTCTGCTGCTTCCTCACCTCCTCAGCCTTCCCAGAATCGAAGAGTCAGGGCCTTGCTCTGGGTGAGGCTTTGGCACACTTACCAGTTAAATTCACTGTCTTATATGGGCATGGCTCGTGGTGCCTCAACTTACATGGTAGCATCAAAGATCACATATCACCATAACAAATATAATTATGAAAAAGTTTGAAACAGAGCAAAGATTACCAAAATGTGACACAGGGACACACAGTGAGCAGATGCTGTTGGCACTGATAGATGCTTGATGCAGTGTTGACACAATTCTTCCATTTGTAGAGGAGAAAGAAAGGGTCAATGTCAGTGAGGCATAATAAAATGGAACGCAATAAAATGAGGTATGCTTGTGTAGACTTAGGAAGGACATTGCTAGGTCATTGGATCATGCCTGTTTCAGCTTTAGAAAATGCCAAATACTTTGTTACAAACCAAATGTGTCAATTTGTATCTTCCCATAAGCAATATATGAGAGTTTTCCTTGGCTCTTCATTCCTTTGTTCCACATAATTATTTCTATTCTGTCGGTTGTACTGGCATCTCACCGTGCCTTGCTTTAAGTTTTTTTTTTTTTTTTAATTGAACACTAACATAAGGAGAAGTAAATACAAACGTCATGAGTGTGTAGCTTGTGAGTTTTCACAAACTGGATCCCTGGTACCATCACCCAAACCAAATGGAATATTACCAGTGTACTTTCTCATGCTGACTTCCAGTCACCTCCCACCCCTCTGTCCCTCAGAGTTAACCTGTTCTGACATCATAGTTTTCAAACTTCGTGGATAAATGGAATCATACACTGTATCCTTTTTTTGTGTCTAGTGCCTTTCTCTTAACATTCTGTTTCAGTGTCCTCAGGGTTGCTGCATTTACTTGAAACTCAATACATTTTCATTGCTGTGTGTTCTCTGTTATTTGTAAATACCATATTCTGATACTGGCAGGCATTTGGTTTCGATCCTTTGATTATTATGAAGAGTGTTCCTGTGAGCACTGATGTCTTTGGGTGGACTTACGTATGCATTTCTCTTGTGTAATATATGCCTGTGGCGGAATTGCTGGTCATAGAGTATGGATATGGTCAGCTTTAGTAGGTAGTGACCAACTGTTTTCCAAAGTGGTTGCACCAATTTATATTTTCATCAGCTTGTTTAAGAATTCTAGTTGTTTCAGGGACGCCTGGGTGGCACAGTCGGTTAAGTGTCCAACTTCGGCTCAGGTCATGATCTCACAGCTGGTGAGTTCAAGCCCCGCATCGGGCTCTGTGCTGACAGTGCAGAGCCTGGAACCTGCTTCAGATTCTGTCTCCCTCTCTGCCCCTCCCCTACTCTCTCTCTCTCTCTCTCTCTCTCTCTCTCTCAAAAATAAATAAACATTAAAAAAAAATTCTAGTTGTTTCACATCCTTACTGACATTTGGTATAATTGAGCTTTTTAATTTGTCATTCTGGCAAATGTATAGTGGTATCTAATTTTGGTTTCAATTGACATTCCCTGATGACTAATGAGAACCTTTTCGTGTGTTTATTGGAAAAAATGTATCCTTTGTAAAGTGTCTGCTTGAGTCAGTCAGATAATATTGGGTTGTATGACTTTTTTAATACTGTAGATGGTGTCTTCAGATAAATACAAGTTCTGAATTTTAATATAAATTTGTCAACTTTGTTTTATTCCCTGTTCCTTGTATTCTTGTCTTCCACTATTCTTTATAATGTTTTATTTCTTAATCATAGTGATAGGTGCATATATTTTTGTTACTTTTAAATCTTTAATTAAAGATTAAATAAAGTCTGAAGTATTTAAATTTTTTTGTTATTTTAGAGAAAGCACACGAGCAGAGGAGAGGGGCAGAGAGAAAGAGAGAGAGAGAGAGAGAGAGAGAGAGGATCTTAAGCAGGCTCCATGCTCAGCACAGAGCCCAAAGCTGAGGTCATGATCTCACTGCTCGTGGGTTCGAGCCCTGCATCAGGCTCTATGCTGAAAGCTCAGAGCCTGGAGCCTGCTTCAGATTCTGTGTCTCCCTCTCTCTCTGCACCTTCTGCACCTCCCCACCCCCACCCCACCACCCCCCACTCATTCTCTGTCTCTCTCTCAAAAATAAATAAACATTAAAAAAATTAAATTGGTTCCTAAGACTTTTTGTCAATTAAAGACAATTGCTTTTAAGTATGCCCCAACTTTCTGGTATATCATGTTTTTGCGGCTTATTTTATACAGTTTCTGTTCTTGTCCTCAATTCACCATTTCCATTTATTCAAGGAGCCCTACTTTCTTTAGGTAGGAAATAGCATTTACAGATTACAGTCTGTATGGTGTAGGTGCTTGGTACTTTGGGGTTGGTCATAATTTCTTGGCTTTTTTTGTGTGTGAATAAAACTAGGCAATATAGATTTCTTTAAAGGAGAAATACTTTGAGTTCAAACTGACATTTCTGATTCAAGTTTGGAATATGGAGCTTTACTTAATTTTGTGATTACATATCCCTCTTTTTTTTCTTACACTGAAATTTGGTTCCTATTTCATTGTCATAATTACTTATTTGCTTTGCTATTTTAAATATGTATACATTTTTTCCAGTTCTGTTCATCTTTAGGGCATGTTCCCACTCAGTATGTGGGTATATTCATTTGTTTCATTTTGCTTTTCAGTTTTAGGGCTTGTTTTTAGTATTTTAATTTAATTTTACAATTATTTGAAACATCTACAAAGTTCCAAAGTCCAGTCTACAAAATAAGGTATATACAGAGAAATCTAGTTTCTGTTACTGTCCCCATACTTACTTTCCTCCCTCTCCCATAGACAAACTTATTTTGTGTTTCTAATATTTTTTCCTTTAATTTAAGCAAATGTGTGTGTATGTGCACATGTATGTCTGTATACTCTTACTCTCCTTTTTCTTAGAAAATGGTACTGTAATATACATACTTATCTCCACCTTGCTTTTCTTACACACACACACACACACACACACACACACACACAGAGGAAATAAACCTTTAGCACTATATAAAGGTGTAGCTCACTTCTATTTGAGTATCATAGTACTCCATTGTGACGATTTGGCATAATTCATTCAACAAATCCTCTGTCATGAAAATTTGAGTTGTTTTCAACATTTTGTTAACGTGCAGGTAGTGCTAAAGTGAATAGCTCTGTGTATATCTTTTCTTACTTTTGCCAGCGCATCTTTGAGATAGACTCTGAAAAGAGGACTTATTGGATCAAAGGGTAAATGCATATGTCATTTTACTAGATACTGCCAAATTGCCCTCTGTAGGGGTACTGTGCCTTCATCCATTTCCACCCGCAATGTACCAGAGTGTCTATTATGCCGACCAACAGAGTATGCTATCAAGCCTCTGGTCTTTGCTAATAAATTGTGGTACACACGTCTATATATCCATGAACTCATCACCACAAGCAAGGTAATGAACATATCACTCCCAAAAGCTTTGAAGGCCCCCTTTGTAATACCTGTTTCCCATTACTCTTCCACCTTCCCCTTCCCGTCAAGCAATCATCACTAAACTGTTTTGTGTCACTGTATATTAGAATTTTGGATAAACAGAATAATAACAGTACGTATTTATAACAAAGACATTACCCTGGCCCGTGCACAAAAGCCTGCATCCTGGCCCCATCCCCAACCACAATAAAAGCCCGAACCAGTCACCCATCACTGAACTCCCAAACAATCTTTGGAGCTAGTTGGAGCCTACCTTGTTCCCCCCAGAAAGCCTGATGATATGACTAATCAATCTCTTCACACTCCCTTTATGTGTGTGTGGCAACATCAGTCTTGACATCCAAATAAAGGCTGGGGTGGGGGTCTGTCCTGCTCTAGAATGAGCACAACAATTAACTGGTGCTTTGACCAGGATGTATAGATGGTGGCCACCACCACTGAGATCTTTCTTCTGCTGCTCTGGCTTGCCACCCACTCTCAAGCTTGCACACTGAACTGTTGTTTGCCAGCTCACATGCTCTTTGAGCTGTACTGCTGCCTGTTACCTCGCTTGCACTTTGACTTGTGCAATCCTTTGCTACATTTGCCAAGTCCTATGAACGTCTGTCATATATGTAACCTACCAAAGTCACAAGTTATAGCTGGCATTTAGGAACCTGTGTAAGGGACTGGGCCCTCCTTAAAATGACTCTGGGTCACATGTCTCTCAGCCTAGACCTCCTGGTGTGTCTCAGATTGAACTATGTTGCTTCTGTGGCATTAACTGTGACTGATGCTCAGTGGAAAGACTCTCACCCTGTCACCTACCATTGGCTGTAGTCTCCAGCAGACTCTGGCTTATGTTGGATAGACTACTCAGGGGGAAGACTGATGGCTGGTGCAACATATGAACGAAATAGCTGATTGCTCCTGTGGAAGAAGAAGGTGGCTATGTAGCAGGTTTGCTATTGCTGCATATGCCTGTGTCATCAAAAACGATCCTGATCCTGGGTCATAGGGAAAAACACTCAGTAAGCCCAGGGCTTAATTCAACCATTGCCATGGGAGAGTGCCCTAACACTGACAATTCATATTTGGGACTCTTAAAAAGGAAGAAACAGAAATAGAAGCAGAGTGGAGAACCCCACCACCACCCTACCGAAGTATATATTCAGTAGCAAAAAAAAAAGGAAAAAAAAGGACGAAGTAAACCTGAATTATGTGGAGAGGAAGCAAAACACTGAAACAAGTCCATATTTTGATCCAGTTAGAAATCCAAAATTTACTAAAAGAGTTTATACGAGAAAAAGAAGAGTGTTAATAGACTTTTACACCTTCACAACTTTAACATCTGCCAAAATGCACCAGCTGGCAATTTCTTATGTCCTTACTGCTAGGGTTCATTACACTTGGGGCTCCCTCTGAATTAAAACAGGGTACTTTATATAAGTTTAGGGGAGTTATTGAACATAACATAGAAGACAAAGAGGTATATACAGCAGCTTAACCATCAAAAGTTTGCCTTTTTAATTCCTCATGGTCATTGCTTCACTACCCTAAAATATCCCATAATGGGCATAGGTGTTCTAACCCAGTAAGTAGTAAATTTAAATTGCCATTTATAATAATGGAAATCCACATAATTTTTCTCTCCAGTTAAGACAGTTAATACAGCTGTATTAGTTTCCTATTACTGTTGTGACAAATTACTGCAAACGTAGTGGCTAAAAACAATACAAGTTTACTATCTCTTCTGGACATGAGAAGTCCTAAATGACAGGCCTGCATCACCTCTGGAGGCTCCAGGAGAAAATCGTTTTCCTTTCTTTTTCTGTCTTCTGGTGGCTGTCCATAGTGTTCTGCTCATGGTCCCTCCCTTCTCCCTGACTGTCTTACCTCCCTCTCTTATAAAGGCCTAGAGATTGATTACATTCGGTCCATCCAGATAATCCAGGATAATCTTTCCATCTCAAGTCCTAATTTAATAACAGCTGCAAAGCTCCCTTTTGTGATATAGTATATTCACAGCTTCCAGGGATTAGGATGTGGACATCTGTAGGTGGCATTATTCTACCCATCACAATGATCCACTGTAAGTTAAAAAGGGCCGTCAAGGATTAAAACTCATTATATAAAAACTATTTAGAGAAGGGGCAATGCCCCTCCCCCATACTTCTCTGTTTTCTAATTTGGCCTGCTCTCAAACCAGGAAAATGGTGAAATACCTCAGCTTCAGCTCTGGACCCATCCACTAAGGCTCCAAAACCCAATATAATTGAAATGGCAGCCATCCAGGCAGCAACTGGTCAATATTTCACTGTTATACATTTGACTAATATGTTCTGTTTAGTGCCTGTTTCATTAGCCTCTGAGGTACACTTTGCCTTTACCTCCAGGGACATGATACACCTTAACCAGGCTACTCTTGGTGTACCTCAGTAGTCTTGACTTCATGCACAATCTTTCTAGGCAGGATCAACTGCATCCGGCTTTCTCCAGGAACACAAGTACAGCATCACATTGAAGCCATCCTCCAAGGAGACTCATCTGACACACATTCATGACACACAAATAGTCACAAAGGAGCTCAGGGAAAGGGAATGGGCCATTGTCTACACGTAATAGTAGACCCAGCTACCTCCATTAAGTTCCTAAAATTATTTGGCAACCCACATGCTTCTCCATCCCTGACACTGTGAAGACACAGCTATTTATTTTCAGCACCCACAACGTTAAAACAACCCAAATATCTTTTATGTCTCCTCGTGTTCTGGAGGCAACATATTCCTCATTTTACTTAAGTCCATTTACACTGTTACTTGCTGATCAGTGCAACTGAATGGGGTACCAACCAATAAAAGACTCTAAAATCTGCTAAAATTCCAGTACAAGGGCACTTCCATTAAGTACCTGAAGAGAGTCTTCCACTGTTGAGTTTGAGCAACCTCTTCTCATGCCTTTTAGTTTCTGGACTACCATAATGACCGTAAGTTGCCCATTAGCTTGTGATGCAAGACACTGCCCTCCTTAGCCCCACACCACATACCATTGGAGTGGCAATTGCTGGTCACATCTGGGCTCTTTTGGAAATAGAGGCTCTCACAAAGAGTCTTTGACCCTTTCTGCCCAAATGGGTTGCATTGTGAAAAGAGCACTTACAGAATGTGGCACCATCAAGGCCTCCTTACTGTAATATGGAGCCAGGCTTGGGACCTCTGGCATACCCCCTGCAGCAGGGGTGGCCTCCTCATCCTCAGTTTCTTTCCAGATATGGTGCTGGAGGACGTCACCCCTTGTCTAGATCCCATGACTACCTGGGGACCTGCTTAGGACTACCTGACTACACAGCAAAGTAAGTTTGTGCACTTCATGGATGTCACTATGATCACAGGTGTGCAGTTTGCTGGAGAGATGATGCTTTTCATTACTTAACCCAAACGTTCATGATCAAAGATGGACCCAAGTGTCAGCACAATTAGCTAAACCTCAGGCAGTCATTTTAGGATTGAATGGCTTGGCTAACGATTGGACCCCAAATGCACATTTTTTATGGACTCTTGGGCCATTGACAAAGGTCTGGCCATCTGGTCCAGTCAATGCAGTAACAATACTTAACACATAGTTGTCCTCTTTGGGGTAATAAATTCTGGGAATCTCTTGCCTCACAGATACCCAAAATATAAATGAAGGTCACACATGTCTCTGTACATGCTAAAGCCACAAGATAAGGCCTCACCAAGACACTCTTTACACCCTTCAGAGTTCTGCATATTTATAGTGACTAAGGAATTTATTCACTTTTCAAAATACACCATACTGAGCTTCCTATAAGGCATTTATTGGGATTTTCACCTCCCTTACAGATCTCAGGCTCTTACCATTAAAAAAAAAAAATAGTATGGGGGCACCTGGGTGGCTCAGTCAGTTAAGCCTCCGACTTCGGCTCAGGTCATGATCTCACTGTCCCCACGTCAGGCTCTGTGCTCAGCTCAGAGCCTGGAGCCTGCTTTAGATTCTCTGTCTCCCTCTCTCTCTCTCTGCCCCTCACCTGCTCATGCTCAGTCTCTCTCTCACACACAAAAATAAATAAAAGATTGTTTTAAAAAACAGTATGAGAATTCCCATGTACCCTTCACCCAGCTGCACTAATGTTCACATGTTATATGATGCATGCTATCACAACCCGGAAAATAACATCGATAGAATATGAAAACCCAATTTATAAACCTTACTCCAATTTCGCCAATTTTTCTGCCAATGTAATTTGCTGGTAATCTAAATACAATCACACATTGCATTCAGTTGTCCTGTCTCAGTCTCCTCAAATCTGTGACAGTTTCTCAGTCTTTGTTTTAATGACCTTGACACTTTTGAAGAGAACTTCAAAGAACTTATAGAATGGCCCAGGTCTTAGGTTGAGGCTCTGCATTTTGGCAAGTGTACCACAGAAGTGATGTGCCATTTGAGAAGCATCTCATGGGAGGAGGGTGCGTGATATGGATATGATGATCTGTCTAATCACTGGCAACAGCAATGTTAACCTGCAATACTTGGTTAAGGTTTGGCTGTCTGCCTGGTTTCCTCATGGTAAATTTACTATCCATTCCCTTTGTAATTGTTAAGTATACTGTGAAGAGAGAATTTGAGACTATCCAAATACCTTGTTTCTCATCATACGTTAGCCCACTAATTTTAGCCTCAAACAATGCTTGTCGGCAACAATTTTTGCAGTGGTATTTTCCCAATGGCATTTTCCCCTATTTTTTTTCTGTTTATTCATTGAAATTCAACTTACGATTTTCCCTGTTTATTAACTTATTTATTTACATTAGTACAGATTCATATTTATTTATTTTGTTGCTCAAATTGTCCCAGCTTTGTTGATTGGGAGCTCTACCCAAATTAGGTCATGGGTACCTTCGATGCCTCTATTATTTTTTGACCACTTCTTCATTTTCTGGCACCCACAAGATGCTCCAGGCCCATCATGTATTTTCCCAGCCCTGCATTCAACATTTTTCTAAAGAACTCCGTTTCTTTTCATTAAAGATAGTATTTAGAAAACAAGATATAGATATCAGGTGTGATTGTTGCATCTGGGTATCATTCCTTTTAACAGATAGAGCTGGGAAACATGCATATGCATATTGACACACATTCACCCATATCCACATTTGTATATTCATTTCGCTAAGTATTAAAAACCATGAGTTACTACTGGTGTCTCTGATTCTAGTCTAACACCATGAGGTTCACTCTAGCTGCCCCCCTTTTCCTTATATGTAACCATATATTAAAATATAAAGCTATAAGACAACTTTATCAGCCATCTTCCTGAAGTCTCCAATTATTTATGAGTTATAGTTTTTTTTTTTTTTTTTCAACGTTTTTTATTTATTTATTTTTGGGACAGAGAGAGACAGAGCATGAACGGGGGAGGGGCAGAGAGAGAGGGAGACACAGTATCGGAAACAGGCTCCAGGCTCCGAGCCATCAGCCCAGAGCCTGACGCGGGGCTCGAACTCACGGACCGCGAGATCGTGACCTGGCTGAAGTCGGACGCTTAACCGACTGCGCCACCCAGGCGCCCCAGAGTTATAGTTTTTATAACAGATAGTTAAAATGGAATACTCTGTTTCATTTTTTGCCTGAGACTCTAGAGATGGAAAGCAATAGGTGTCAAAGTTTTAAGATTTGGTCATGTGATGTAATATTATACAGCCAGTAAAAATGGTGTTTACTAAACAAGTACCAAAACAAGGAAAACTTTTTATTTATATGACAGTGTGGTATAAGAATATGTGATTTGTTAAATTTTTCTCTATTATGTGCACATTCTATTTTCTAAACTAGAGCCTATTAAAACAAAAACACAGGGCACCTGGCTGACTCAGTCAGCTAAGTGTCTGACTCTTGATTTCAGCTCATGATCTCACAGTTCCTGGGATCAAGCCCTAAGTAGGGCTCTGTGCTGACAGCGTGGAGCCTACTTGGGACTCTTTCTCTTTTCTCTCTCTGCCTCTCTCCCACTTGAATGCACACACTCTCTCTTAAAATAAATAAACATTAAAAAAAAAAAAACACAGAGCCCTGCTACATGACACAGTCTCCCTGCCAAGGGTGGCACCTCAGCTCTTTTACCTGGTGCTTCTGATATTTACCTTTATATTCCTAATTAACATTCTTAGCCTGGTACTTCTTAATATTAGATATTACCTGCTGAATTCCATATGGGTTTTAGAATTCCCATGCCACACCCCCACTTCTCTTTCCCCCCGTAAGTTATTGCTTAAACCCAGCCGTATACACATAATAATGATGCTAAACTGCTATGACAAGTGACACATGAAATTCAGTGTTTGAAGTAGAAATTTTTCCTGGATTTAATTGCCATGTTTTGTGAAAAATCCTTCCATGCATTTATCATTTCATTTTACTAAGAGTCCAACAATACCGTCTATGCCTATCAATAATGTTTCCCATATGGCCACATAATTAGTTTTATCTTTTCTCTCCTGAGACCTTTCCTATAGAGCCTTGTGCCCTGATCCAAAATGGAGTGATTTACTGACGTTTGACTGCTGTGAGTTTTTTTTTAAATCTAGATGTCACTTTTGCATATTATACTAGGACTTTGCTTCAATAACCCCTTTAGGGGAGAGTAAGGGAGCCCTATGTTTTCACATACATTCTCATTACCTCCAGCTTGTACTCCACAAGCTTTATTTAGAAAAAAAAAAAAAGTGCAGATGCATTTGAAAATGATGTGTTTGGTTTTTTTTTCAGTCATAGCTAGAAGTGTCTTTATTCATACACACACTAGGTTGATGTTTGGGCATAGAATTTAGGTCAGCATTGGTTTTTCTTAGGGTGCTGGAAGAACTGCTTCCGCCGCGTCTCCCTCCTTCTAGGAAGCTCCTTGTTGGCAAGCTCGTTTTCATATTACCCCTGCACCTGTCACTGGAGCTGCTTTTTCTAACTGAAAGTTTTAGGATTTTGTCTTTATATCAGGTATTATATAATGTTACTCTTAATGTAGTTCATAACTCATTTTGTAAGGAATCTCAGGATTCCTCCTTTCTATGGCTTAGAGAAGGGAAAAGAAACATTTATTAAGATTCGCTCTTCCAGGGACACCTGGCTGGCACAGTCAGTAGAGCATGCAACTCTTGATCTTGAGGTCCTGAGTTTGAGCCCTACGTTAGGTGTAGGTTACTTTAAGTAAGTAAGTAAGTAAGTAAGTAAGTAAGTAAGTAAATAAATAAATAAATAAATAAATAAAGAGTTGCTCTTCCAGGAAATGTGTTGAGTGTGAGCATATATGCTATTTCTTTTAATTATGAGATTCCACACAGTTTGCTTTTGTACATACCCATCACAGAATCACAGAAATGCCCATTTTATATGTGAAACTCTGCATGGAGAAAATGGAATGTTTCAGAATGTGAAGACCATTTGCTTCCGTCACACATTTCCTTAGAATTCTCCATCCCAAGGTTGATGGCACACAATAGCTCCCCTTTTATACAGAACTACTTCCTTGTCTGTGCTCACCTCTGTTTCCTTCTGCCTCTCCATGTGTCTGTTTCAGAGGGTGGTGGTGTTCAGTGATGTGACTGTAGATTTCTCCCAAGAGGAATGGAAGTGTCTGAACTCTGTGCAGAGAGCTTATACAGAGACACGAAGTTGGAAAACCACAGTAACCTGGTCTCTGTGGGTAAGTACATCTGTCCTCTAAATTTCAAAATCTGCTCTTAAGAATCTGCTTCCTACATTGTGAGTTATTTAATTACCTTTCAAATAACCAGCTGAATTTCTGCTTTCTGTTCACAGAGTTTGAATTTTGTGAGACAGAAATAGGTGACATCATAGATTATGGTGGAAACATAATTTTATTCATTTTTCATGATATATGCTTTTCTCTGGTTGGTCCTTCTTATAATCCTATTTCTTTCTTGACCAAAGGACTGGATGAATTCTGGGACATCCCAGAAATTTTTTTCTCATGAGCAGGACTTTCCATTTCTAATCCAGCTGTAATCTTACTGGAGCAAGGGCAGGAGGCCTGGACAGATGACAGAGCACCAACCACAAGCCAGTGCTCAGTAAGTGAGGGAATATTGGAAATGTTGAAGGGGAGTATCAGGTAGCGATCCACCTGTAGTGAGGAAGTGACACCCTTGAGTCTGGAAGATGGCTTTTTTAGGCCTTGTGGAGACAGTGATGCATTGGGTCTCTTTTTGTTCTTCCTCTCCCTCGACATACCCAATCCAATTTACCTCCTTTTTTATCATCTAACACTTCTTCCTCACCCATGAAAGTAATTGTGTGTGTATTTTGTACTTAAATTCTTCTTGGCTTATTTATTTGTAATTTAGACTTGTATAAGTGATGCTCTTTATCACAAAATTGTGCGTGTGATGTGCATGTGGTGTGTGTGTGTGTGTGTGTGTGTGTGTGTGTGTGTGTTATATTTCTATTTTGGCCTTCACTTAATGATCTGCCTATTTTTGCTTCTGTTTAACCAGTTTCACTTGTTTGCACATTCATTAATTTATTGTTTTAACCTATACATAATAAACTTGTAAATTCCACAAGGCAAACTCTTGGGTGCAAGACTTTCCAAAAATGTGTAAAATGTTAAGGATTTCATAGTTTAATAATGGCTGAGAATATGTACATAACTAACTTCTACAAGGTAGAATTTACCACAGGAGAATTTTCACATTAAGAGCCCAGAGGAGGCCAGGACTGGAGGAAATAAGTGGAAATAAGTAAGAGTTGAAGTGAGTGCAATTGCCTGCAGTGAGGGCATTGGGAATACAGTCTTGTATTCCCAATACAAGGGAGAGAAGATTGAAAAAAGGGAGGCCTAGGAGAGCACATTTTTTATTCAACAGGTATTTACTGGGTAACTATTGTATTCCAGGTCACAGCAGTGAACAAAATATTCATAGTTCCTATGAATACATTTAATTAGAGGAAATAAATAATAAACAATTGAATACATAACATATCAGATGGTGTTAAGTGCTGTGAATATTTTTTTGAGCAAGGGTAATAGTGTGGTGTAATAAAGAATTTAACCTTGCCCAGAGACAGGTGTGTCTTTGCCATTGGCTTCTGGTGGGGAGAGGGGGAGGTAATTTCTAAGACTTTGGACTGTCATACCTGACTGTCTCTGGGTTGGGAGCTGCCCAAAAGTTTAACCCAAAAATTTAACAATGTGATTTATTGTGGGGACTTTAAGTCATGCATTATCAGTTTGACCTCCAGAAGAGCTGTACACAGGTTAGCCACATGGAGAGTTGAACATAGAATCCAAATAAACGCTCTGGACAGCAAGGCTCTGGTGGCCTCCCTGGTTGGCAACACTATGTGCATATTGTCACAAACATTGCCAAGAGGAGTTAATGCTGTTTGTGATTCCACAAAGAGAAGCCCTGAGATTAAAACTCTCCTTGAGTGGGTTCTGTAAGTCCTTCTAGTGAATTATTGAAACTAAGGGTGGTTTTGAGGACCACCCCCACAAAATTTACAAATGGTGTCAGAAGTGAAGAGAGTCTTTTGGACTGTGTTGTAACTCTGCAGTTGGTGTCAGAAGTTGGAATTACTAGGATGACCCTGACAAAGTGAAATGTGTTGTTTGAGAAAAGAAAGGATGAAAAATGATAAACTTTTGATTCCTGGGTGACCATAGGTTTGCCTATAGTATGGAACTACAGCTGTACTGCAGTCAGTTACAGGAGACGAATTATCAGTGGAATTTAGAAATGATGGATCTAACTCTTAAGGAGTTGGCTCCCTGGATGCATAAAGAAATGCAAAGTAACAAGAAATAAGCCAAATATACAGGCCCTTGGTTATCGTGGCCTGTAATAGTTAAAACAAAAGTAAAGAAGAATGTTGAGATAGGTCCTGATGCTGGGTCAGCCTTAAATTGTGGCAGGACAAAGCTACATCCTCTAGTCTCAGAGCTGCTATTGATGGGAAAAGTTAAAATGAAAATAAGAAAAGTGTGGGCCAAACTCAAAATCTGCTGGTCCAAGCTATAGCTGTTTACCTCAGGGCTGCTACCAAAGAGAAAGTTATGGTGACAACAGAAAATTGTGAAAGGGTGATTTTTATGAGAAAGGGGAGAACTAGTCCTGGTGAGGTAGAAACCTTTAAACAGTTGTTAAGAAATGAGATGACCAAAAACCATAAAATACCTAGGAATAAACCTAACCAAACAGGTGAAAAGTCTATACACTGAAAACTATAGAAAGCTTATGAAAGAAATTGAAGAAGACACAAAAAAGTGGGAAAATATCCCATGCTCATGGATTGGAAGAACAAATATTATTAAAATGTCAATCCTACCCAAAGCAATCTACATATTCAATGCAATACCTATCAAAATAACACCAGCATTCCTCACAGAGCTAGAACAAATAATCCTAAAACTTGTATGGAACCAGAAAAGACCCTGAATAGCCAAAGCAATCTTGAAAAAGAAAACCAAAGCTGGAGGCATCACAATCCCAGACTTCAAGCTATACTAGAAAGTTGTCATCATCAAGACAGTACTGGAACAAGAACAGACACTCAGATCAATGGAACAGAATAAAGAACCCAGAAATGGACCCACAGACGTACGGCCAACTAATCTTTGACAAAGTAGGAAAGAATATCCAATGGAATAAGGACAGTCTCTTCAGCAAGTGGTGCCGGGAAAAGTGGACAGCAACATGCAGAAGAATGAACCTGGACCACTTTCTTATACCATGCACAAAAATAAACTCAAAATGGATGAAAGACCTAAATGTAAGACAGGAAGCCATCAAAATCCTCGAGGAGAAAACAGGCAAAACCTCTTTGATCTTGGCCGCAGCAACCCTTACTCAACACATCTCTGGAGGCAAGGGAAACAAAAGCAAAAATGAACTATTGGGACCTCAACAAAATAAAAGGCTTTGCACAGCAAAGGAAACAATCAACAAAACTAAAAGGCAATCAACGGAATGGGAGAAGATAATTGCAAACGACACATCAGATAAAGGGTTAATATCCAAAATTTATAGAGAACTTATCAAACTCAACACCCAAAAAGTAAATAATCCAATGAATAAATGGGCAAAAGACATGAATAGACACTTCTCCAAAGAAGACATCCAGATGGCCAACCGACACATGAAAAAATGCTCAACACCACTCATCATCAGGGAAATACAAATCAAAACCACAATGAGATACCACCTCACACCTGTCAAACTAGCTAACATTAACAGATGTTGGCGACAACAGGCAACAATAGATGTTGGCGAAGATGTGGAGGAGGAGGATATCTTTTGCACTGCTGGTGGGAATACAAACTGATGCAGCCACTCTGGAAACAGTATAGAGGTTCCTCAAAAAATTAGAAATAAAAGACACTCTGGAAATAATATGAAGGTTCCTCAAAAATTTAAAAATAAAACTATCCTATGACCCAGCAATTGTACTACTAGGTGTTTACCCAAGGGATACAGGTATGCTGTTTCAAAGGGGCACATGCACCCCAATGTTTATAGCAGCACTATCAATAATAGCCAAAGTATGGAAAGAGCCCACATGTCCATTGATGGATGAATGAATAAAGAAGATGTGGTATATATATACAATGGAGTATTACTTGGCAATCAGAAAGAATGAAATCTTGCTATTCGCAACACATGGATGAACTAGAGGGTATTACGCTAAGTGAAATTAGTCAGAGAAAGACAAATATCATACGACTACACTCATATGAGAACTTTAAGAGACAAAACAGATGAACATAAGGGAAGTGAAGCAAAAATAATATAAAAACAGGGAGGGGGACAAAACATAAGAGACTCTTAAATATAGAGAACAGAGGGTTGCTGGAGGGTCTGTAGGAGGGGGGATGGGCTAAATGGGGGAGGGGCTTAAGGAATCTCCTCCCGAAATCATTGCTGCACCATGTGCTGACTAACTTGGATGTAAATTATAAACAATAAATAAATTATAGGAAGTAAAAAAATAAACAAAATAAATGAAAGGAGGGAAGGAAGAAAGAAAGGAAAAGAAAAGAAGGAAAGGAAGAAAAAGGGAGGGAGGAAGATGATTTTTCAGGAATATTCCTGCATATCAGGCAATGAAGAACAGTGATTCATGAGGTGAGGGGCAGGAAGCAAAACCCTATTATTCCCCCCCATTTTACTGCCTTACGACAGATTATAGTACACCGCACAAAAATAAGTGATATAGAGCTTGACAGACTCCTTGAGTTGAGGCGATATCGCTGACACTCAGGGGTAATCAAGGCAACAACTGTCCAGGGGAGTACTAAAGAAGAAAGAGACCGAGAATGAGGGAATTCTAAGATCTTCAGAGGTCACCTATGAGTATTCAGTAGAGTACTAATCACACATGGGAAATTACTGGACGCTAGCAAAACAAAACAAAAACCATTCAAAGTTTTGAAGGGAACCATGTGCAGCACTCACACAAGGCAAGGAACAATACCTGCTCCCACCAGTCAGATTGAAAGAGCTCACAATTCATGATGTATTGGTTAGGCTATTCAGCAATGTCTTGCTTTAATAGTGGGGATGGGACTGGTCAGGAAAAACAGTAGTAATGCTCTGGATTCTCCTAACAAATCATAAAAAGAAGACCTGAAAGGATCAAACTATTTTCAAGTAACTTAATTAATCCCAGAACAAAGCTCAAGAATATTTAGAGGAATACAAAATCCAGCGATCAAGGTAAAACACAATGAGTAGTGTTCAAAGATTACTACACATGGAAAGAAGCAGGGGCGGGGTGGGAGCACAATGACGAGAATTTTTTTAAACAAAATTAACCCAGAAATGACAATATTAGTATTAGCAGAAAATATTAAGCAAATGATACTATATTCCAAATGTTCAAAACTTAAGTAGAGACAGACATACATTTTTAGGTATTCAAATTCAATTTCCAGAGTTGTAAACTTTAGTTGAAAAATACAATTGATGGAGTTAATGGCAGATTAGACACTGTAGATGAAAACATTAGTGAACCTGAAAGCAAAGAAATGGAAACTTATCTAATATGAAAGAGAAAAATTCTATTAAAAAAAAAGAGCATTAGTTAGCCATGAGATAACTTCAAGCAGCCTAAAATACGAATATTTGGAGCCCCCCCCCCAAAAAAAAGGGTAGAAGCAGAAATTTTTTTGAATAATGACAATTTACAAAAATAGACCCAACAATCTTCATGAGCTGATAGCACAAGAAACACTTTTTAAAAAATCAGTATACGTCATAATCAAATTGCTCAAAGGCATTATGAATATTTCAGGATTCAAGAGTTTTATTTTCTTTAGTCGTAGGGTAAGTTTTAGTACAGCAAGCTAGTAAGAGTCTCTCAAATGATGTGTCTTGTATTACAGTATCTGGAAATGTTCTCATACAAAACCTGACTGCTTGCTACTGGGTGGTTCTCAACGGCTTTAAAATAAGGCATAGTCTATGATCCACACAGAGCTTTAGAAAGAATCTGTTAGTACCGCCACTCCAGCTTCTAACAGGGCATCAAAGTGGTAATCTCTTTTTGTCCACCAGGTTACCTATTTCAAATTAACAACCTGTTTCAGCTTTGGCACTTCTGTTCATTTCCATTTAGAATGTCTACTCAATATTGGCTAAACAGTCCTTATATACCTTCTCTTTTACACTAGGTAAGGGAAGTATTCCTAGACAAATATAATGTCCATTCTTGTCATACATTCAGGTAGAGGAGTTATAACCACTTAGCATAAATTTTGTTCATTCAAATTTTCATCCAAACTTTCAAATTAATTCTATCAACTATTTCATCCTAATATTTTCTCAATCTAAATATCCCCAATAGGACTTCACCTAATGTAAAGATTTTCAATAATGGCACATTGGGTTCCCATATCAGAGTCTCAGAACTAAGCTTCTTCTTCATCCATTGGCCATTGAACCCAGACATTTTCATGTGTCTTTGCATTTCCTTGGCCCTTTTGTCAATTCTATTTTTTTTTAATGTTTATTTATTTTTGAGAAAGAGAGAGACAGACAGACAGAGCATGAGAGGGGGAGGGGCAGCGAGAGAGGGAGACACAGAATCTGAAGCAGGCTCCAGGCTCTGAGCTGTCAGCACAGAGCACGACACGGGGCTCGAACTCACAGACCAAGAGATCATGACCTAAGCCAAAGTCGATGCTCAACTGACTGAGCCACCCAGGCTCCCCAGCCCTTTTGTAAATTCTTATACTGATTAGTTTGATGTTCCCAGGAAATTCAAAGACAGGTTTCCCACTGTTATCTTTGCCTTGCAGTTTTTCAGGTTCTTTTGAAACAGGATAAATGCAGCAGATTTGTTAAGTGTCCTTCAGTGTTGAGAGACAGCACAGTTTTCTGCTAATCCACCCCACCTACAATACTGCTGCATTAAGACCTTTGTTTTGCTTCTGTCATTTTTCTGCTTTATTCTTATTTCTTAAAAATTGTTTAAAGATTTATACCCTGATATGAGTCCCTTGGCTCTTAATTCTTACCTTTCCTCACTCTCCTATAAATCACTGTAATGATCTTAGCTATCTATTATTTCAGCATAATTTTTTCCTTTGGTAGCAGCCCTGTGACTGTACATCAGAATGGATGAAATACAAGCTTAGCCCAGATTGCAGATAACAATAACCAATGAATTGTGTATTTAGCTTGTTTCTCTCTTTTTTATTGTTTATTTATTTTTGAGGGAGAGAGAGAGCCCGAGTGGGGAGGGAGGGAGGGAGGGAGGGAGAGAAAGAGAGAAAGAGAGAAAGAGAGAGAGAGAGAGGGAGGGAGGGAGGGAGGGAGGGAGGGAGGGAGGGAGGGAGGGAGGGAAAATCCCAACCAGGCTCCATGCTGTCAGCACAGAGCCCAATGTGGAGGCTCAAATTCATGAACTGTGAGATCATGACCTGAGCTGAAATCAAGAGTCAGATGCTTAACCAACTGAGTTGCCCAGGCATCCCTAGAGCTTGTTTATTTTTATTTTGTTTTTTCTTATGTATCCAGTGAGCCAATGCTTCAGGAGTTGAATCTATCATTTCTAAATTCCACTGGTAACTTTTACCTTAAGTAACTGATTGCAGCACAATTGCAGTTTTATACCATAGTAACTAGATGGTCACCCAGGAATCTAAGTTTAACTCCCTGCCCCTATAGACACTCTTGTCCTTCCTTTTTCCAAACAGTGCTTTTGCCATGTTTCAGTGAACTAGACTCAATGCTTGAAAAAGCATTCTGACACCACTTCTGACGCCAGTCATAGATCCCCAAGACCACCTCAGATTCAATGAGTCACTGGAATAACTCAGATTTCAGAAAAGTTATTGTACTCACATTCACCATTTATCACAATTTAAGATTAAATCAGGGAAGTGGTACATAGCAGGGGATCCAGGAGAGGTCAGGAATGAGCTCCTAATTGTCCTCTTTTGGTGGAGTCATGTGGACAGCACTTACATTTCCCAACAACAATGAATAACAGCACACATGGAGTATTGCCAGTCAGGCTCACCTGAGATTTTGTGTCCAAGGTTTTTACTCGGTTTTGGTCATGTAGGTGTTGCTAATTGCCATGTGGCTGCCCTCAGTCTCCAGCCCCTTCAGACCCAAGTTGACAGTGTATGGCCCAAGGCTTGCATCATAAATCATATTATTAGCATAGATTATCTTGTGTGGCCCACAGAAGGCCTCTAAGTAAACAAAGACAATCTTATCAGAGTGTATGCCAAGGCTTTAGAGGTTACCTACCAGAACCTGGTCAGTGACCAAACCTTTCTTTAAAAGAGGTTAATCCTTCATTGCACAAGGGCTTAGAGTGATATGGTGATTTGTCCCAAAATTTAAGCTGGTGTTTCATTGTTGGGGTACAAATGTAACCTAGTCTTCTATTTTTTACCACAAGACCACGTTGTTACCCATTCTATTCTTTTTCCATTTATCTGAACTTAGAGCTGACTTTACCCCTCAGTCTGTCACCATTGTAACCTTTGCTGAGCAATATTCCCTCCAGCAAGTTTATGTTTCATGGACTTCCCAAATAGTATTTTCATTGAGATTCCCACAACATATTTCAGCACAGCCACATAAGTCTTCTCTAACTCAATTCACACCTGACTTGTTTGACGTTTTTCTTTAGGTTATAACCAATCAAGATTTCTATCTTCTTTTACCCTACTTTCAGATAATTTCCAATATATTACTTAGCAAGCTCTCTGTACTCCTTTTACCTCAAAAAGATCATCTTATTATACTTCTCACATTATCTTATGAGATACAATATTTCTCCCCTTTTAGATTATATAGTGTAGAATTATATAGTGTAGATTATATAGATAGAATACGTATAGAAATATAATTAACCTTCCTTCCTTCAATTTGGATGATCACCCAGGACAATATATATTTAGCAAGCTTCCTAAATAATTCTGAGACATATATTCTCTCGAGAATCATTAATAATATCTTTTTCCTTAGCCATTTTCCTCATCTTTTTATTTGGACTTTCTTCCATCTCTTTTTCATTTTCTGAAATTCATAGCTATATTTTAGTAGTGTCTTACCCATTGACTATTAGAACTTTATTTGAAAACATTTTTGGTTTACCTGTACTTCTGCTACTATAGAACTTTTCTTCCTGAATAGAAAAAAAGCAAATGTTTGATATTTATTTTATTTCAAATAAAGCATCAAAGTCTCTGACCAAGAAACCATCCTTAAGGAAAGAAATTAGTAATGTAAAAACATTTCAGTTGGACTAAAGGAAAGAATTAGAATGCCAAGCTCCAGTGTCAGAGATGTTTGGGAGATCAATTTAAAAGGCAAGAGTCACAACAGGAGGTGTATTTCAGCCAACTAATAATCGCACATGAAGTTGTACCTACTTTTAATCAGCCTGTACCTCTTACTCTACACACAAAATAAATTGAAAACGAAGAGAAATCATATGAATGTAATGAATGTGGGAAGCCTTTTAGTGGTAGGTCACAACTTACTCTACACCAGAGGTTCATACTGGTGAGAAACCCTATGTATGTAAGGAATGTGGGAAGACCTTTAAGTTACAGCTCAGCATTTAATAAACATCAGAAAATATACATTGGTGAAAAATCTCATGAATGTAAGAAATGTAGAAAATCTTTTCGCTTTGGCTCTGATCTTTTATGACATCAGATAATTCATACTGGTGAGAAACCTTATGAATGTAGACAGTGTGGCAAGGCTTTTAGTTGGATCTCATACTTTTCTCCACATCAAAGAATCCATACTAGTGAGAAACCTTATGAATTTAAGGAATGTGGAAAGGCTTTTAGAACTAGCTCATATCTTTCCCAACATCAGAAAATTCATACTGGTAAGAAAACATATGAATGTGAGGAATGTAGAAAGACATTTTCTTGGAGTTTCTATCTTACCATACATCAGAGAACTCATGTTAGTGAGAAAGCCTATGAATGTAATAAATGTGGGAAGGCTTTTAATAAGAATTCAAAACTTGTTCAGCATCAGATAATTCATACTGGTGAAAAAACTTATGAATGTAAACAGTGTGGAAAGGCCTTTACTAGGAGGTCAAGCCTTATTCAACATGAGAGAATTCATACTGATGAGAAACCTTATGAATGTAAGGATTGTGGAAACACCTTTAGTTGTAGCTCAAACCCTTCTCAACATCAGAGATTTCACACTGGTAAGAAGCCCTATGATTGTAAAGAATGTGGGAAAGCCTTTAGTTATCACTCAAACTTCACCGTACATAGGAAAATGTACACACGTGAGAAACAGGATGGCTGCAAGAATTGTGGGAAGGACTTCACTAGGAGTTAAAGCTTTATTCAACATCTGAGAATTCATAATGCTAATTAACCCAATAAATGGAAGAACTGTGTAGAAAATGTTTTCTTGGATCAGAATTTACACAACTGAAGAAAATTCAAGCAGTGGAAACATCCTAAGAACCAATAAATGTTGAAAAACATCAATAGCCCCAACTTATCTGGCATTAGAAAATCCACATTTTAAAATTTATATTATTACTATAAATATTAGAAAGTTCATATGTCAGGGTAACCCTGGGAATTTATCTCTACACAGTAATGTCTATAATTTTAATTTATATCTAACATTTGAAACCATTTCAAATTGTACCCCAAAATATAAGTTCCTAAATTATTTTCCCTCAAATTCTTATCTCAGCACCATGTAATTATTATTTATCTCAAATGTTGATATGGCCTCTTGTTACTATGTATATTCTTATTTATATTAGTCATATGCCTAGGGACCCTCTTTTTTATTACTTTGGTCCTAAATATCTGTACTTGCTCTCATTATTTCATTACCCGAATTTAAAATTTTTAAATAACTGAAAGATTTATATCTCTTTGTTTTAAAAGAGAGCTTTATTTTCTTATATAAAAGTAATACCACAAAACTTCTGGAAACATAGAGAAACATAAGAAAAAATGTAACTTACAATTCTATCAACCAGAACAAACTACTGTCAAATAATCGGATCAAATCGTTCCAACTTTTGTTCTTAGGAAATATTAATATGCTATAACTATACTAACTATACTATCACTTGCCATTCGCATGCCAAAGAAATTTTCATGTCAGTAGTTTAAATCTTTCATTGTGTTTAAATGGCAACATAGGATTCCCCATAGAATTGTATTTACCAAATAAATTTGCTAATTTGCTCTCAATTTGGCAAGCTCATGAACAATGTATTATATCAACATTTTTCTAGATATGTCTTTGTATGCTTACCTTTTTATTTTAGAAAATTAATTTTTCTAAATGTACAAATATATTGTACTGTGAAAAAGGTTTAAACATGACAGATTCCTAAATTCCTGTTTCATGCCTACCCAAATCCCTGCACATCCTCCAAAGGTAACCACATAATTAGTCTTCATTATTCCAAATCTTTTATCTCTGTAGAAATATATTAGTATATTTTGTGATATTACATGAATGCATCATAAAATAGTGACAGAGCTCCTACCTTGTACCATGATTATGAATACCAAATGGGTTAATAAACCTAAAATGCTTAGAATAGTACCTGTTGCATAATAAATATTTGGTGTTAGCCATCATGATTATTATTTGTGGAAAGGAACTGAAACATGTTGTGTACCATGTTCAATCTTACATATTTCTTATGGTAGTTATTATATGATCAATGAGATATTAGGAAGTCTTTTTATCAGCAATTTTCACCATGGGAAATGTACTAATTCTGAAAAATTAAAACCTAAAAGCAAAATTGTAACCAAACCTGTAGAAACACTTTATTCAGACCTCATACATTACATAAAATGTATGTAATATATTCCATTCCATGCTAAAGGATCGGAAGAATATTGTTAAAATGTCTATACTACCCAAAGCAATGTACACACTTAATGCAATCCGTATCAAAATACCAACAGTATTTTTCACAGCTCTAGAACAAACAATCCTAAAATGTGTGTGGAACCAGAAAAGACCCTGAAATAGCCAAGCAGTCTTGAAAAAGAAAAGCAAAGCTGGAGGTATCATAATTCCGGACTTCAAGTCATATTACAAAGCTGTAGTGACCAAAAGAGTATGGTACTGGCACAAAAACACGTATACATCAATGGAACAGAATAGAAAACCCAGAAATAAATCCACAACTGTATGGTCAATTCAACTTTGACAAAGCAAGAAAGAATATAAAATGGTAAAAAGTCCATTCAACAAATAGTGTTGGGAAAACTGGACAGCAACATGCAAAAAAAAAAAAAAAAAATTAAACTGGACTACTTTCTTACACCATACACAAAAATAAATTCCAAATGGGCTAAAGACATAAATGTGAGATGTGAAACCACAAAAATCTAGAAGAAAACACAGGTAGTAACCTCTTAAACATCAGCTATAGCAATTTCTTTCTAGATATGTCTCCTGAGGCAAGGGAAACAAAAGCAAAATTAAACTATTGGAACTTCATCAAAATGAAACACTTTGGCACAGCAAAGGAAATAATCAACAAAACTAAAAGGCAACCTATTGAATGGGGGAAGATACTTGCACATGACATGTCAGATAAAAGGTTAGTATCCAAAATATATAAAGATCTTATAAAATTCAACACCCCAAAAAAGAATAATCCAATTTAAAAATAGGCAGAAGTCATGAATAGACATTTTTCCAAAGAATTACACATGGCTAACAGAAACCATCACTCATCATCAGGGACATACAAATCAAATCAACAATTAGAAAGCACCTCACCCCAGCCAGAATGGCTAAAATTAACAACACAAGAAACAACAGGTGTTGGCAAGAATGTGGAGAAAGGGGAACCCTCTTACACTGTTGGTGGGAATACAAACTGGAGCAGCTACTGTGGAAAAAGTATGCAGTTTTCTCAAAAAGTAAAACAGAACTACCCTATAATCCAGAAATTGCACTACTAGGTATTTACCCAAAGGATACAAAAATACTGATTCTAAGGGATACATGCATCCCAATGTTTATAGCAGCATTATCCACAATAGCCAAATTATGGAAACAGCCCAAGTGTCCATCAATTGATGAACAGATAAAGAAGATCCATTGTATATATACAGAATGGAATATTAGCCATACCAAAGAATGAAATCTTGCCATTTACAATGACACGGATGGAGCTAGAGAGTATTAAGCTAAGTGAAATAAGTCAGTCAGATAAAGAAAAATACCATATGATTTCATTCATATGTAGAATTTAAGAAACAAAACAAATCAGCAGAGGGAAAAAAAGACAGGCAAAATAAGAAACAGACTCTTAACTATAGAGAACAAGCATGGTTACCAGTGGGGAGGAGGGCAGGGGATGGGTTAAACAGGTGATGGGGATTAAGGAGTGTACTTGTGATGAGCACCGGGTGTTGTATTGAAGTGTTGAATCACTATACTGTACACCAGAATCTTATATGACACTTTATGTTAGCTAACTGGAATTTAAAGAAAAAGAAAAAGAAAAATATTATGCCAGTCTGAAACCATACATCAGCACATCTATCAAAAGAGGAAAGGTGTACAAATTTGTCTCTATAATCAGTTCCAGACAGTAAAAATCAATATAGAGATCATGCTTTTGGATCAAAATTTTAGTAATAACACAAGTCTTCGACTTCCAGGCAAGCTGGTGAAGTAGGAGGATTCTAGGCTCACTCTGTCCCATGGATACACCTGGATAACACATACATCAGTGTAAATAATCCAAAAAATGACCCAAAGACTGGCAAAACAGACTCCACGCTAAATGTGGAGAAGAAGCCACATTGAAGAAAGTAGGAAAGGCAGAGATGTGGTCAAGAGACAAAGCGGCCTGTGGGACTATCCACACGAGGGACACTGCAGGCACAGAGAATGGAGAGGAGCAGACCCCATACCAGAAACCACAGACATGGGAGACCTGCACTGGGAAGATGCATCCCCACAACCTCTGGCTTTGGAAACCAGAGATGCCTAACTGTGACTTCTTATTATCTATGGGGCTTAGTATCTGGAACTTTAAAAATCAGTGGGCTTAGGTGTAGGAGAGCCACAGAATGAAAGGAAACTGAGTTGCCACCCTTAAAGAGACAGCACAACAAACAGCCCCTCTGAGACAGAATATACGGGCATCAGTATGAAAAATGCCTAGGCTGGTGGGAGGGAGATGTTTATTAATATAAGAGCAGGTGCTGAAGGGGCAGTGACCTTTAGGAGACTTCTCTAAGATAAAAGACCTGGTGGGCACCATTTCCCTCCCTTGCCCTCCGGCAGAGACAAACACCTGTGGGCACAGCTACAGGAACCAGCACAGTGTGAAGACTATCCACATAGCTTGCTAACAACAAGCCCTGCCCTGTGCTCTTCTGGCCCCTGTGCTCCACCTCCATCCTGGCCTCAACAGGAGTTTTTGCAGGTAACTGCAGATCCTCTACCAAAGCAAGCCTGCATGGGCCTTGCTGGCACTGTACACCCTGCCCCACATTCTCCTGCAGACCTGCCGCCTCTAATATACGTTGACAGGAGTCCATCCAAAGCGACGTCACGAGTCTGGCATTGTGCAAGCAGAACTGACAGAAGCCAGAACCACTCCAGAGTGCTGCTTGCTGTGAAGAGAAGGGATAATAACCACACACACCAGTCCGACTGAAAACCCAGCACTGAGCTGGGGACAGACATCAGGTCTGGCTGCAGGCCCTGCCCACCGATGAAAACTTCTCAGAGGACAACACTGAGACATCACCCTGCAGTTCTGTGCTACTGCAATTCTGGAAAACACCTGGTCTGACTCAACTCAAGCCCAAGTCAGCCACAGACTGGCCCACTAACAACACAAGGACCAAGCCCTGCCCTCAACAGGCGAAGACAGCCTTTCAGATGACTGGACAGAAGGCAAACATAGCTCAGCCACAACAGTAAGATTAACACAATACACACAGGAGACACCCCTGAAACGCCAGGTTCTGATGAAAAATGGACTTTGTACTGCAGGACACTACAAGACCTCTTCTTCATAAAGCCATGACTTTCAAGATCAGGAGTCATAGCTAACTTTCCTGACAGAGAGAGTTACATAAAATGAGGAGATTGAGGAATATGTCCCAAATTGACAGCAGGGGAGCTAAACAAAATGGTGATAAGTAATATGCCTGATAGAGAATTTAAAGTAATGGTCATGAAGTTACTTACTGGACCTGAGAAAATAATGGAAGATCTCAATGAGATCCTCAACAAAGAGACAGAAAACAATTTAAAATTTCTTAATATTTATTTATTTTTGAGGGGGCGGGGGGGGGGGGGGAAGGCAGAGAGAGAGAGGGAGACACAGAATCTGAAACAGCTCCAGGCTCTGAGCTGTCAGTACAGAGCCCGACATGGGACTTGAACCCACCAACCGTGAGATCACGACCTGAGCTGAAGTCAGACGCTCAACTGACTGAGCCACCCAGGCACCCCAGAAAACATTTTTTAAAAATCAGAGATAAAGAACTCAATAACTGAAATTGAAAATACACTAGAGGGAATGAATAGTAGACTAGAGGAAGCAGAAGAACAGATTAGTGACCTGGAGGACAGAGTAATGGAAAGCAATCAAGCTGAACAGGAAAGAAAGAAAAATGTAATAAAAAGTGAAAACAGACTTAGGGAACTTACTGACACCTTCAAGAGTAATAATATTCACATTGTAGATCCCAGAAGAGAGAGAGAGAAAATGGTACAAAAATCTATCTAAAGAAATAAAAGCTGAAAACGTCCCGAATCTGGAGAACTGAAAACAGAAATCCAGATCCTGGAGTCGCAGAGCCCCCAACAAAATCAACACAGGGAGGTCCATAACAAGACACATAGTAATTAAAATGGCAAAAAGTAGGGGCGCCTGGGTGGTGCAGTCGGTTGAGCATCTGACTTCGGCTCAGGTCATGATCTTGCGGTTGGTGAGGTGGAGCCCCATGTGTCTGTGCTGACAGCTCAGAGCCTGGAGCCTACTTCAGATTCTGTGTCTCCCTCTATCTTTGCCCTTCCCCCACTCATGCTCTGTCTCTCTCTGTCTCAAAAAAAAATAAACATTAAAAAAAATGTTTTTAATGGCAAAAGGTGGTGATAAAGAGAGAATTTTAAAAGTAGCAAGAGAAAAGAAAAAACAGTTACAAATAAGGGAAACCCCATAAGGCTATCAGCTGAATTTTCAGCAGAAACTTTGCAGACCAGAATACAGGGGCATGATACAAAGCGCTGAAAGAAAATCCTATAACCAAGAATACTCTATCCAGCAAGGCTATCAATCAGAATAGAAGAAGAGATAAAGAGTTCCCCAAACAAAAGTTAAAGGAATTCATCACCACAAAACCAGCCCTATAAGAAATATTAAAGGAGACTCTTTGAGGGGAAAGGAAACACCATAAACAGAAGTAAGAAAAGTAAGAAGCACAAAAGCAGTAAAATTAAGTATATCTATAAAAATCAGTCAAGGGATTCACAAAATAAAAGGATGTAAAGAATGTACCATATACCTGAAACATGGGGCAGGTGGGGAGGGTAGGGGAAAAATATAGTGCTTTTAGAATAGGTTCAAACTTACACAACCATCAACTTTATATAGACTGGACATGCATACGATGTAATATACATACCTGATGGTAACCACAAATCAAAAACCAGCAATAGACATGCCAAAAAGTAAATAGAAAGAATCCAAATATATCAAAATATTCTAAGAAACAATAGAGGAAGGAAAGCTTCTAAATTCATTCTATGAATAAAACATTATCCTGTTACCAAAACCAGATAAAGACACCACAAAAAAAGAGAACTACAGGATAATATCGCTGATGAACATAGATGCAAAAGACCTCAACAAAACATTAGCAAACCAAATCCAATGCTACACTTTAAAAAATCATTCACCATAATCAAGTGGGATTTATTCCCGGCATACAAATGTGGTTCAATAGTTGTGAATCAATCACCATGATACATCACGTAAATAAGAGAAAGGATAAAAACTCTCATTAAGGTAGGTTTAGAGGGAACATACCTCAATATGATATAGGCCATAAATGGAAAACCCAAAGCTAACAGCATACTCAATGGCAAAACACTAAGAGCTTTTCCCCTAAGGTCAGGAATGAGACAAAGATGTCCACTCTCACCACTTTAAAAAAAATTTTAATGTTTACTTATTTTTGAGAGAGAGAGAGAAAGAAAGAGAGAGAGAGTGGGGCGGGGTGGGCAGAGAGAGAGGGAGACACTGAATCTGAAACAGGCTCCAGGCTCTGAGCTGTCAGCACAGAGCCCTACATGGGGCTCAAGCCCACAAACCAAGAGATCATGGCCTGAGCTGAAGTCAGACGCTTAACTGAGTGTGCCACCCAGGTGCCTCTCACCACCTTTATTCAATATAGTACTGGAAGTCCTAGCCACAGCAATCAGATAAAAAATAAAAATAAAAAATAAATAAAAGTCATCCAAATAGACAAGGAAGAAATAAAAGTGTCACTATTTGCTGGTGACATAACAGTATATATAAAAAACCTGAAAGACTTCACCAAAAATCTACTAGAACAAATTAATTCAGTAAAATCGTAGGATACAAAATCAATATACAAGAATCTGTGGCATTTCTATACATTAAAAATGAAGCAGAAAGAAAAACTAAGAAAATAATCTCACTTACAATAGCACCCAAATAATAAAATACCTAGGAATAAACTTAACAAAGGAGATTAAAGACCTGTACTCTGAAAACATAAAACATTGATGAAAGAAAGTGAAGATGACACCAAAAAATGGGAAGAAATTCCATGCTCATCGACTGGAAATGCAAATATTGTTAAAATGTCTATAACACCCAAAGCATTCTACACAATTGATGCAATTCCTATCAAAATACCATCAGCTGGGGCGCCTGGGTGGCTCAGTTGGTTGAGCAACCGACTTCGGCTCAGGTCATGATCTCACAGTTTGTGAGTTCGAGCCCCGCGTCGGGCTCTGTGCTGACAGCTCAGAGCCTGGAGCCTGCTTCGGATTCTGTGTCTCCCCCTCTCTCTGCCCCTCCCCTGCGTATGCTCTGTGTCTCTCTGTCTCTCAATAATAAATAAATGTTTAAAAAAAAAATACCAACAGCATTTTTCACAAAACTACAACAAACATCCTAAAATTTGAATAGAACCACAAAAGACCCCAAATAGCCGAAGCAATCTTTAAAAAAGAACAAAACTGGGTGTACTACAATCCCAGATTTCAAGATATGCTACAAAGCTGTGGCAACAGAACGGTATGATACTGGCACAAACACAGGTACATAGATCAATGAAACACAATAGAAAGCCCACAAATAAACCCACAATCATGTGGTCAATTAATCTTCAATAAAGGAGGCAAGAATATGCAATGAGAAAGATAGTCTCTTCAATAAATGGTGCTGGGAAAACTGTACAGCTACATGCAAAAGAATAAAACTGGACCATTTTCTTACACCATGCACATTATTAAAATCAAGATGGAGTAAGGACCTAAATGTGAAACCAAAAACCATAAAAATCCTAGAGGAGAGCACAGGCAGTTATTTCTCTGACATTGACTGAAGCAACATTTTTCTAGATAGGTCTCCTGAAGCACGGGAAACAAAAGCAAAAAGAAACCATTGGTATTACATCAAAATGAAAAGCTTCCAGGGTGCCTGGGTGGCTCAGTCGGTTGAATGTTTGACTCTTGATTTCGACTCAGGTCATGATCTCATGGTTCAGTTCATGAGTTCAAGCCCCACATCAGGCTCCCCACAGACAGTATGAAGCCTGCCTGGGATTCTCTCTCTCTCTCCTTCTCTCTGCCCCTCCCCTGCTCGCACTCTGTCTCTCTCAAAATAAAAAAAGAAAGAAAGGAAAGCTTCCACACAGCAAAGTAAAAAATCAATGAAACTAAAAGGCAACCTACAGAATGGGAGAGGATATCTGAAATGACCTATTAAATGGTTAGTATCCAAAATATATAAAGAAATTATATAACTCAACACCAAACACACACACACACACACACACACACACACACACACACACACAAGCTTATTACAAAATGGGGGAAAAATATGCAAAAGACATGGACAGACATTTCTCCAAAGACATACAAATGGCCAACAGACATTGAAAAGATGATCAGCATCAGTAATCAGGGAAATGCAAATCAAAACCACAATGAGATATCATTTCACCTCTGTCAGAATGGCTAAAATTAAGAACACAAGAAACAACAAGCGTTGGCAAGGATGTGGCGAAAAAGGAACGCTTGGTGCATTGTTGGTGGGAACGCAAACTGGCACAGCTACTGTGGAAAACAGTATGGAGGTTCCTTGAAAATTAGAATTACCCAGAGAAAATGAAAGTGCTAATTCAAAAAGATATATTCACTCCTATGTTTGTTGCAGCATTATTTACAATAGCCAAATTATGGAAGCAACCCGGGTGTCTATCCATAGATGAATAGATAAAGAAGATGTGATATATATACAATGGAATATTAAGCATAAAAAAAAGAATGAAATCTTGCCATTTGCAACATGGGTGGATCTAGAGGGTAAAATGCTAAGCGAAATAAGTCCGTCAGAGAAAGACAAATACCACATTTCACTCATATGTGTAACCTAAGAAACAAACAAAATGAACAAAGTAAATAGACAAACAGAAAAACAGACTTTTTTTTAATGTTTATTTATTTTTGAGAGAGAGAGACAGACAGAATGTGAGCAGGGGAGGTACAGAGAGAGAGGGAGACATAGAATCCAAAGCAGGCTCCAGGTTCTGAGCTGTCAGCACAGAGCCCAATGCGGGGCCCGAACTCACAAACGGTGAGATCATGACCTGAGCCAAAGTCGGACACCCAACCAACTGAGCCACCTAGGCACCCCCAAAACGGACTCTTAAATATAGATAAGTGATGGTTACCAGAGGGGAGGTGATGGGGGGAAGGGTGATATAGCCGAAGGTGATTAAGAGTATACTTATCATGATGAGCACTGAGTAATGTATAGAATTGCTGAATCAGTATTTTGTACATCTGAAACTAATGTAACAGTGTATGTTAATTATACTGGAAATTTTTTTAAGTCTTCATAACAATAAAATACTAAAATAAAAAAGCCACATGATCTCATTGTTGCAGAAAAAGCATTTGACAAATTCAATACCCCTTCATGATAAAAGCACTCAGAAAAATAGGAATAGAAGGAAACTACCTCCACATAATAGAAGTCATACATGAAAAACCACAGCAGGGGCGCCTGGGTGGCTCAGTCGGTTGAACATCCGACTTCAGCTCGGGTCATGATCTCACAGTCTGTGAGTTCAAGCCCCGCGTCGGGCTCTGTGCTGACAGCTCAGAGCCCAGGGCCTGTTTCCGATTCTGTGTCTCCCTCTCTCTCTGACCCTACCCCGTTCATGCTCTGTCTCTGTCTCAAAAATAAACGTTAAAAAAAAATTAAAAAAAAAAAAAAAAACACAGCAAACATAATAAGGGTAAAAGTATGAAAGCTTTTCTTCTTTTCTTTTTTTTAAAGATTTTTTTAAGTTTATTATTTGAGAGAGACAGAGACAGCGCAAGTGGAGGAGGGGCAGAAAGAGAGGGAGAGAAAATCCCAAGCAGGCTCTGCACTGCCAGCACAGAGCCCGACATGGGACTCAGTCTCACAAAACCATGATATCGTGACCTGAGCCAAAACCAAGAGTCAGATGCTTAACCAACTGTGCCACCCAGGTGCCCCCTGAACGCTTTTCTTCAAGGATCAGAATAAGGCAAGGGTGCCAACTCTCCTTAGATCTACTCAACATAGTAGTGGAGTACATAGTATGTAGTTCCAGCCAGAGAAATTAGACAAGAAAAAGATATAAAAGGCATCCAAATCAGAAAGGAAGAGCAGATATTCTTATACATAAAAAAGTCCTCAAGACTACACACACACACACACACACACACACACACACACACACACACACACAAAGTTGTTAGATCTAATGAATTCAGCATTGTACCAGGATACAAAGACAGCACACAAAAATCGGTTGCCATTTCTATACACAAACACAGATAATCTGAAAAGGAAATTACAAAAAAAAAAATCTATTAACAGCATCAAAAATAATGAAAGTCTTAGGGGCGCCTGGGCAGCTCAGTCAGTTTAATGTCCAACTTCAGCTCAGATCACAATCTTGCAATTCAGGAGTTGGAGCCCTACTTGGGCTCTATACTGACAGCTCAGAGCCTGGATCCTGCTTCTGATTCTGTGTGTGTGTGTGTGTGTGTGTGTGTGTGTGTGTGTGTGTGTGTCTATGCCCCTACCCGCCTCTCAAAAATAAATTTAAAAAATTTGGGGGAGTGACTGGGTGGCTCAGTTGAGTGTCCGACTTTGGCTCAGGTCATGGTCTTGCAGTTCACGGATTCAAGCCCCACGTCAGGCTCCGAGCGGACAGCTCAGAGCCTGGAGCCCACTTTGGATTCTGTGTCTCCCTCTCTGACCCTCCCCTGCCTTTTTCCTCTACTTGCAGCCCCTGACAATCTCTTTTCTACTTTCTATGAGTTTGACTTTTTTCTTTTTCCTAAAGATTCTACATGTAAGTGATACCATGCAGCATTTCTCTTTCTCTGTCTGGCTTATTTCACTTAGTATAATGCCCTTGAGGTTTATTCATGTTGTTGCAAATGACAGGATTTCCTTCTTTTATAAGACTGAATAATATTCCATTGCATATATGGCTTTCCCATTTTCTAGTTCTGTTCATCCATTGATCAACACAGGTGGTTTCCATACGTTGGGAATTGTGAATAATGCTGCAATGAACATGGGGATACAAGTATCAGTTCAAGATAATGATTCTGTAACCATTGGAATATATACCCAATAGTGAAATTGCTGGATCATACGGTAGTTCTACTTTTAATTTTTTTAGAAACCTCTGTACTATTTTCCAGAGTGGTGGCTGCACCAGTTTACATTCCCACCAACAGTGCACAGGGTTGCTATTTCTCCACATCCGTGGCAGCATTTATCCCTTGAGTTTTCTTTTTTTTTTTTTAATTTTTTTTTCAACGTTTTTTATTTATTTTGGGGACAGAGAGAGACAGAGCATGAACGGGGGAGGAGCAGAGAGAGAGGGAGACACAGAATCGGAAGCAGGCTCCAGGCTCCGAGCCATCAGCCCAGAGCCTGACACGGGGCTCGAACTCACAGACCACGAGATCGTGACCTGGCTGAAGTCGGATGCTTAACCCACTGTGCCACCCAGGCGCCCCATATCCCTTGAGTTTTCTAATAGTAATCACCTTACAGGTATGATATCTCATTGTGTTTTGATTTGCATTTCCTTTATTATTAGTGATGTTGAGAATCTTTTTATGTATTGTTGGCCATTTGTATGTCTTCTTTGGGAATATATCTATTCAGGTCATTAGCCCATTTTTTAATTGGGTTATCAGTGGGGGGGTTTGCTATTGAATTGTATGAGTTCCTTGTATATTTATTAACCCCTTATTGGATATGCAGATATGTGGTTTGCAAATATTTTCTTACTCCACAAGTTGACCTCATTTTGTTGATGGTTCCCTTTGCTGAACACCTTTTTAGTTCAATGTTCCACTTGTTTATTTTGGTTTGTTACCAAAATTTGATTTGCTGACAAATCTAAAAACTCATTGCTAATACTGATGTCAAGAGGTTACACCCCATGCTTTCTTCTATGAATTTTATAGTTTCAGGTCTTACATTTAATTCCTTAATCCATTTTGAGTTGATTTTGAGTAATTATTCTTAAATTAGGCCCTGCATAACTATCTTGTGAGGACTGTTCATTTTAACTTTGTTTTGGAACAGTAAAATGCTATAATAAAGAAGTAAAGGGGCTCCCAGCAATCAACTTCTGACCTGGCACACAGGGAAGATAAAAAAATAATTCAAATTCAAAAACTATCAACAACCCTGGTTTATGGAGTACTAGGGGCACTATGTCAACACAAAGCTTCAAAGAGAATATGTTGTAACCTAGATAATTGAGAGAAACTTGAAAATACTTGTCCTGCCAAAACTCAATAGTTCTGCTTCCTATACTAGGAAAGTCACTGTGTGCAGTTCAACAAATGCTCCCAGTCCTGGAAAAAGCTTTCGTAGATGTGAAGCACTGTGCACTCTTGTTCCAAACAACAGATCTTTCAGAAGAGCATGCCCTGCAATGGTGTGTTCATTACCAGAGAACAGACATGTATAAGCCATGGCCTAAAAAAAGATGCCCTCCAATGAAAACAGAAATATTCTCAGCCAGAAGTACCTATGCTTCAAGTTTTACACTTCGTATCACCCATCCTTATTTTCCAATTTCCCCAGGAAATAGGATGTGGTATAATAAACTCGGAAATCTTTCTCCAATTGTTTTCTTTTGTGTTAACCTACTTTAGGTGTACTTGAGGACAAACAGCCTAGCTTTACCAGATTTTTTAAAGAACTGACAACTATCCGGATCAATTGTTTCCTTTACCTTTCACAGATATCCTGAAAAGTCACTGTGTCAGTCTGCCAGAGCTACCATAACTAATACCACTGACCAGGTGGCTTCAACAACAGAAATTTATGTTCTCATAGTTATGGAGGCTGAAAATTCAGGATCAAGGTGTCTATAGGCTTAGACACCTCCCTCCTTGCTTCCAAATGGCCACTTTCTCGCTGTGTCTTTGCATGTCCTTTTTTCTGTGTGTGCATATTCATGTTCTCTCTTCATCTTATAAGGACACTAGTCATGCTGGATTAGGTCCCAACCCTTATTACTTCATTTAACATTAATCACCTCTTTAAAGGTCCTATTTCCAAATGTTGTCACACTGGGGGTTAGGACTTCGACATATGAATTTTAGAGGAAACAATCCATTCTACAATCGTCACTATTCCAACTCAAAATAAGAGGGAAAAGAAACTCAATTTTTAAATATTTTGGAAAGGGGCACACATAATAAACAGCACTCTCTTATAATCATTGACGTTGTTTCCATGTCTATATCCAATCTCTTCTCATCTCCAAAAGGAAAACGTGCATATGGTAGGTGCTACAGAGACACCTGCTAAATGTAAAAGATTGTGAGATGGCAGGATATCTATGCCTCCTTCTACTTCACACGTGAGAAGATACAGAGAAATGAAAAAGATCATCAGAGTCTGACTCTGTAATAGGCACAGAGTCTGGTAGAAAATTATTTCATTTGTGCTGTGGAACTAAAGGAAATCAAAGTTGGGGTGTGCAGTGGATGACTAAAACAAAAAGACCACTTTTCAATATCTGTGGCCTGGGACAGAGGCTTGAAGATCATGAGGCAAAGAATTAGAAGGAGAAATGGAAGGCATTTTTTTTGTGAACCAAGACAACCAACTCAAGAAGTAACATGCATCATAAATGGGGCAACTGAATTATTATAGAATTTGATTAAACTCCATTAAAACATTAAAAATGTTGAGTTTAGAAATGGCAAAGATGTACTAGTGGGGCTAGAACAAGAGATGGAGATTTTGATAGTAAATAGGCTCTTTGGGAGGTATGTAACTCAAGCCATTTTATCTAATTTGCTCCTTCTGACTTATTTCTTAAGAAAAAATTTAGCAGCTTTTTTAAAATGAGAAACCAGGATCTTATTAAAGTGCGACAAGGAGGGGCACCTGGGTGGCTCAGTTGGTTGAGCATCCAATTTTGGCCCAGGTCATGACCTCATGGTTAGGGAGTTCAAGCCCCGTATCGGGCTCTGGAGTCTGCTTCAGATTCTGTGTCTCCCTCTCTCTCTGGACCAACCCCACCCCCACCCCCACCCAGCTCACACTCTTTCTCTCTCAAAAATAAATTTTTAAAAAAAGTCCTTAGGGGCACCTGGGTGGTTCGGTCACTGGGCATCCGACTTCAGCTAGGGTCATGATCTTGCGGTTCATGGGTTTGAGCCCCACATCGAGCTCTGTGCTGACAGCTCAGAGAGTGGAGCCTGCTTCAGATTCTGTGTCTCCCTCTCTCTCTGCTCCTTCCCTACTCACACTCTGTCTCTCTCTCAAAAATAAACTTAAAAAAAAATTTTTTTTAAGCCCTTAAAGTGTGACAAGGAAACATTTAGATTGTGACTTATCGCCTCTTTTGGATCATCACTGCAAACATGAATAGATTTGTGTATTTGGTAGTGAAGCCCCTTTTCTCTCACCAATTACTGTGCTTTTCTGCATCATCTCCTATCTCTATCTAGACAAAGCTTACTGTGCTACAGGACAGGAGCTTTACTAGAGTTGTGGAATAGCAATTTGAAGAATGGCATGTTACTGCTCTCTTAGAACTTACATTCTTATTAAGGGCAACCTCCACCCCCATGTGGGGATACATACACACACACACGTGACAAGTGCTACAGGAAGAAAACCCACAAAATAGGATAAAGAATGGGGTAGCTTTCATTTGACATTATGAAGGACCATGTAAGCCGAAAAGGTCCTCATAGAAAATTTCTACAGATAAAAGAGTCCATTAAAAGATATGATGAACTGGTAAGAATTGAGGGAAATCCTTTGAAGATGGGAATAACATGAATGTGTACAATAGCTGTTGGAATCCCCAAAGGGCATCTACCAATCCTGGAGGTCTAGAGTTTCTATCATAAAAGACACATATCTGTCTGTATGGGACAACAGAAAAGGCCTAGGGCACACTTATGGTGAGTTGGTAGATAATAAAAACATAAAACTAAAAAACTCAAATGGTTTTATCCTTAGGGAAAGAGAGAAGCAGGATTAAGACAGAAATAAACAATGTTTGCTTTCACATTGGTTCTAAGTATAGGGAAGAAAATCTCCCCTGGGTATCTGTGGTCACATGCAGGCCCTCACATAGGTTTAAGAACCTAACAGTATTTGCAAGGTCTGGAAAACTGTAAGGCATGTTTTCTAACTTAAAAATTAGTCCACTGCTGGAGCACCTGGGTGGCTCAGGCAGTTAAGCATCTGACTCTTGGTTTTGGCTCAAGCCATGATCTCATGGCTTTGTGAGTTCAAACCCCACATCGGGCTCTGAGCTAGCAATGTGGAGCCTGTTTGGGATTCTCTCTCTCCCCCTGTCTCTCTGCCCCTCCCTTACTTGTGCAGTCTTTGTCTCTCTCAAAATAAATAAACGTTAAAAAAAAGAATTTTATATTAAAAAAAAAAGAGTCTACTGCTAATGTCTTCAAGGCACAGCAGGAAACAAAAATGTAAATCCTTTCTGGAGTATACAATCGACTTAGATTTTTTTTTTAAAAACCTGTAGGCAAATTCTAAGGTATAGAGGGTAAAACAAAACAAAACCACACTAGGAAAGAAGATTACATAAGTGAGAGTAAACAAAACCAAAACTAAAAATACATGAGAAGCAGAACCATGAAGACTTCCAATATTAGAAGTATCAACAGATAGAACACAAAATGAGGGCTGCCTGGGTGGCTCAGTTGGTTGGATGTCCAACTTCAGTTCAGGTCATGATCTCACGGTTCATGGGGTTGAGCCCCACATTGGGCTCTGTGCTGACAGTTCTGAGCTTGGAGCTTGCTTTGGATTCTGTGTCTCCCTCTCTCTCTGTCCCTTTCCCACTCACTCACTCTCTCTCTCTCTCAAAAATAAATAAGCATTAAAAAAAAATTCTTTTAATGTGAAATGATGTTAAAAATGAAGAGTTCATTAAAAACATGAGAAACAGAAAGACAGAATCAAAATGACCAAATACATTTACATTTAGAAAACAACCAAATAAAAATTTCTATAAAAATAACTCATAATATTACATTCCACAAATAGACTTAGCTATATAAGGAATTAAGAAACTGCAAAACAGACTTAAAAATTATAGAGAACACATAAAAGGGGTAGGGATAGATTTAAAAATGAAGAAAAAAACCATAGAGGAGAGACTGAGAAGGCCCAATATATGTTTAACTGGAATTCCCAAAGAAAATAAATGAGAGAAGAAAAGGAATATGTGACTTAGTTTTCTACAGAATTGAAAGATATGAATCCCTATAGATTCCACAACTATGCTGAATCTGAATAAGAAAATAAAAATAATACAAAATCTAAATATGCCATGGTGGAACTATGATGCTATAAGGGTGAATAGGGGCACCTGGGTGGCTCAGGTGGTTGGGTGTCCACTCTTGATTTTGGCTCAGGTCATGATCTCACAGTTCATGGAATCGAGCCCCAAAGCAGGCTCTGTGCTGACAGTGCAGAGCCTGCTTGGGATTCTCTCTCCCTCTTTCTGCCCCTTCCCCACTCACACTCACTCTCTCTCTCTCAAAATAAATAAACACTTTAAAAAAGACAATAAACAACAACCCCACAGAACATGCAGCACAGTGGTTACAGGCATGTATGTACATATGCAGGAAGAAAATATGTAAAATTAATGGTGATGGCTATTTCTAACAGGATTTGTAGAAGTGAAATTAGAAAAGTGACAGTAACGAACAGAAAAAGAAAAATAAGAGGGGCGCCTGGGTGGCTCATTCGGTTAAGCGTACAACTTCGGCTCAGGTCATGACCTCATGGTTTGTGAGTTCAAACCCCTCGTTGGGCTCTCTGCTGTCAGCACAGAGCCCGCTTCAGATCCTCTGTCTCCCTCTCTCTCTGTTCCTCTCTCCTCTCTCAAAAATAAATATAAAAACAAAAAAAAAATACTAAAAATTAAGAAATAAAACTGTTAAAATGTTAATGCTATGTAGTAGCTATATGGTTGTTTGACATATTAGCCTTAAAGTCTTTTAAAATCTGCACAGAAAACAATTAGGATATTCATTTGTTCAACCTTGGTGTGGGGAATACTTCTAAGACAGGAATATAAGAAACCACAAAGAAAAAGGTATGTGGTTAAATGGAATATAGATGCATGTGCATGTACACACAGGAAAATATACACAAAATGATACCAAAGACTGAAAAAATACTTTCAATAAATGATGTTCAAAATATTCCAAAACCTTCTACAAACTAAGAGTGAGAAGCTGAAATGAAAGCTATGCAAATGATACTGATCTGGCATTTGTTCTTAGGGTGCCATCCTAGAACACAGCTTTTCTTGATAGCAGTAATGTTGACATGCTCAACCTGGCAATCCTTTGCGCTGGGGTGGGGTGCTGTCCTGTGCATTGTAGGATTAGCAGCAACCTGCCCTGTACACACTAGACGCCAGCAGCACCAAAAATTGTTAGACACTGTCAACCCTCCCTGAGGATAGAGGTCATCTGTTTGAGAAGCACTGCTCTAGCATTTTTAGCAGGATGTGAGTCTTGTAGAATGAGTGGCTAGGTTTCCTCAAGGTGTCACCTGTAAAATTATCTAGTAACATCTAAAAACAAAGTTCCATTACTATTTATTCTTCCATTAATTAGTGTCTTCAGATATTTTATATTCTCGAATCAATTTCAGTGACATATTTATCTAGAAAATTATGCCTTCTCTCTAGATTTTTGAATTTATTGTAAGAAATTATTATTACAGTAAAAAATATCTTTATGACATCTATCATGATCGCTCCTTTCTCACTCATAGTGTTGGACTGAGTTATGACCAGTGTTTTCTGATGTGACATGATAAAGTCTAGTCTAGCAAATTCAAATAGGTTTTGCCTATTGCTTTTTTTTTCCTTTCCTTATTTTAAACTACTTTTTTTTTTTAATTTTAGAGAGAACATGCATAAGCAGAGGAGGGGGAGAGAGAGAGAGAGAGAGAGAGGGAATATCTTAAGTGCTGAGCATGGAGCCAGACACAGGGCTCAATCCCACAACCCTGAGATCATGACCTGAGCCAAAATCAAGAGTTGGTCACGCAACTGACTTAGCCATCCAGGTACCCCTATTGCTTTCTTTTTCATTAATCTATTTTAATTTTATTAGACCCTTCTATCTAATCATTTCAGGGTTGTCTTTAATTTTTTCCCTTTTCTTGAGTTAAACATATAATTACTTACTCAACAAATATTAATTCCCTATTCAAAGTGTTTAAGATACAGTACGAAAATGCTAAATAACTGTCCTTGACTTTTTAATATGATGCATGAACTGCTGAAAACAGCTTTGACCACACTCTATATCTTGATATATCAGTGGTTCATTGTTATTCCCCTTAAGAGTCTATTTTGGTTTTATTTTTAAAATAATTAAGCATACAGATGTTACTAAGTTTCTAAGAGCTTCAAAATTTTCAACATCCGTAACTACTGCAGAAAATAAAAATTATACAACTTTTGCTTTTAAGGATTTGTTATAAAGGTTACTTCATAAAACATTTGGTTTAAAAGCTGTACTCTTAATTACACATTCACTACATCATGAGATTATTATTTTCCCAGTATGAACTCGCAGACACAGCAAAAAGGATCTGAATAATGGGCTGTTCATATTTATTACATTCTGAAGATAAGTTTTTTACATGCAGTAAGAGATCAAAGCTTTCATATGTTATTAAACAAAGTATTCTCCATTCATTTTAATAATAATTCTACCAGTGATAGCGATACTGTCAACATATACTGGGGATTGTCAGACAACATATGAGATGAAATATTTAATTCCCTCCAATTTAAAAACAAGTAAAGAGGAACAGGGATATTAATTTACCTACTCATTGTCCCAGTAGTAAAAGAGTGGTAGAACTACAGTATGTAATGTGGGGTTAAAAATTTTGTTTCAAGTTCAAATATAAATTCTAGTTAACATATAGTATAATATTGATTTCAGTAGAATTTAGTGATTCATCACTACATATGTACAACACCCAGTGCTCCCCACAAGTGCTCTCCTTAGTACCCATTACCTATCTAGTCCATCCCTCACCCACCTCCCTCCATCAACCCTCAGTTTATTCTCTATAGTTTTTATTTTATGGTTTGCTTCTCTCTTTAAAAAAATATTCTATGAAGAGTTCTCTCAAGTTTGTATCTTGAATTTATTTTTTTTTTTTTAATTTTTTTTTTTCAACGTTTTTTTATTTATTTTTGGGACAGAGAGAGACAGAGCATGAACGGGGGAGGGGCGGAGAGAGAGGGAGACACAGAATCGGAAACAGGCTCCAGGCTCTGAGCCATCAGCCCAGAGCCTGACGCGGGGCTCGAACTCACGGACCGCGAGATCGTGACCTGGCTGAAGTCGGACGCTTAACCGACTGCGCCACCCAGGCGCCCCTGTATCTTGAATTTAGACTTGTTCTCTCAGTCTAAACTGTGATGGATTTTCTACATTCAATTATTGACCCAAAATAAATTTTCTGATGCCTAGATATAAATAAGAAGCAAATGAGATTAATATCTATAGGATTTTCTTCTAATAAATTTATTGTAACATAACTGATGCATTGCACGTAAGTTTCCCTATATCAACTTATAAACTTGCTGATACTCAATTAGTTGTGAATCCTAATGAAAGGTTTTCTGTATTCCTAACATTCCTAGGTTTCTCACCATTATAAATTATGTGATATTTAATAGGTCTGAACTATGAAGAAAGACTTTCCTACATAGCTTACACAAAACTTTCTTGGAGCACCTGGGTGGCTCATTCAGTTAAGCATCCAACTCTTGGTTTTGGCTCAGGTCATGATCTCATGGTCCATGGGATTGAGCCCCACGTTGGGCTCTGTGCTGACAGTACAGAGCCTGCTTGGGATTCTCTCTTTCTCCCTCTCTCTGCCCTTCCCCCACTCGCTCTCTTTCTCTCTCTCAAAAATAAATAAGCTTAAAAAAATTCTTGCCAGTAGGTGAACAACTACCAGCCTTCCCACATTCTTCACTTGTCTGTTCTGGCTGGTATACAATCTCTGATGCAAAAGTTTGAGCTCTGGTTAAAGGTGTTCCCACAATGCTTACATTCATAAGATGTTTTTTTTCTCCAATGTAAATTCTGTAATATTTAAGTTTTGAGCTAAGACTAATGGCCTTTTCACATTTCTTACATTCGTAGTATTTCTCACAGTATGCATTTTCTGATGTTGAGTAAATTAGGAGCTCTGAATAAAAACTTTTCTAAATTACTTATATTCATAGGATTACTCTAAATATAAATAATCTGTTGAAAACCTGTGAGCCACCAAGGGAGACCTTTGACACTGCTTGCATTCATAATCTTTTTTTTTTTCTCCAATATGAAGTCTCTGAGGTTGAGCAAGTTTGGAGCTCCAGATGAAGGCCTTACCACACTCTTCACATACACAGCATTTCTCACCAGCATGAATTCTCTGATGTCGAGTAAGATGTGATTGTTGAAAAAAGGCCTCACCACATTCCTTACATTTATAAGGTTTTTCACCACTATGAATTCTCTGATGTTGAACAAGGTGTGAACCATGACTGAAGGCCTTCCCACAGTCCTTACACTCATAAGGTTTCTCACCAGTATGAGTTCTCTGATGCTGAGTACGTTCTGAGCCACAACTAAAAGTCTTTTCACAATCCTTACATTCATAAGGTTTCCCACCAGTATGAATTCTTAGATGTCGAACAAGATGTGACAGCTGAATAAAAGCCTTCCCACATTCCCTACATTTATAGGGTTTCTCACCAGTATGAATTTTCTGATGTCGAGCTAGTTGTGAGATATGTCTAAAAGTCTCCCCACATTCCTTACATTTATAAGGCTTTTCTCCAGTATGAATTCTCCTATGTTGTACAAGGTGTGAACCGTGACTGAAGGACTTCCCACAGTCCGTACACTCATAGGGCTTCTCACCAGCATGAGTTCTCCGATGTTGAGTAAGTTCTGAGCCACAACTAAAAGCCTTCTGACAGTCCTTACATTCATATGGCTTCTCGCCGGTATGAATTCTTAGATGTCGAATAAGGGATGATAGCTGAATAAAGGCCTTCCCACATTCCCTACATTTATAGAGTTTCTCACCAGTATGAATTTTCTGATGTCAATTAAGTTGTGGGCCATGACCAAAGGCCTTCCCACATTCCATACATTCATAGGGTTTCTCTCCAGTATGAATTCTCTAATGTCGAGTAAGTTGTGACCCACAACTAAAAGCTTTCCTACATTCCTTACATTCATAAGGTCTCTTGTTAGTATAAATTATCTGATACAGCTCTTGAGAATTCTTATGAAAAGCCTTATAAATATGTGCTGCTGGGTGCTGGCTGAATGTAGGCATTTTTTCATATTTCTCTTATCTGATATATTCCTTCTCACTTCTGTTTTATTTCAGATAGGCCTCTGAAATTGGATCCATCAAGGTGGTTTTTTAATCTTTCCATTATATACCACTGAAATGATTCTTTATCAAAAGTGCTCTTTTTTGGAAATAACTCCTTAGTATCACACATGCACTGTAAATCTGAAAAATAACAGTAAAGTATACATATAATATATTCCTCTTCCATCAAAAATTAAACTTCTATGGCAGAAACTAGATAAGGGAAAATCATGTTCTAAAGAACTAAATGGATGAAAACATTCTCAAATATTGAGGACAAGAGTCCAGGGAGAGGAATTAAAAAAAAAAAAAAGTAAGATGCTAAGTAAGTCTACAAAAATGGAGGATAAATAGAAGTCCATGAATACTATATAGTCTACTTACAGGAACTTCCCAACTACTATATGCTTGTTTTATAATGTCTCTGACAGAAGTAAGGAAGAATTCAGTGAGGTTCCAGCAGTGACAAAGTAGAATGGGTTGATTTAGAGAAAATGATACACCACTGATGAGTTCCATGGGGAAATGACCAGCACACTATTAAAATACTTTCAAGTCCATTACTTTTATTTCTTAGTTTGTTACTTAACTAACCTGAGCCCCTAAACTCTCATTTGATAAAGAATAACTATTCTCATAGAACTGTGAGGATTAAGAAGACTACAGCTCCTTGGCATAATATAAGTCCTCAATAAGAAGTATCTATTAGGGGCACCTGGATTGCTCAGTCAGTTAAGAATCTGACTTCTTCTCAGGTCATAATCTCACCACTTGTGAATTCGAGCCCTTCATCGGGCTCTGTGCTGACAGCTCAGAGCCTGGAGCCTGCTTCAGATTCTGTGTCTCCGTCTCTCTCTGCCTCTCCCCAACTTGCACTCTGTCTCTCTCTCTCTTAAAAATAAACATTAAAAAAATATATATGTAGTATCTATATTAATTGTTATAACTATGGAAGAAGAGTTTGGCAGTTAAGAGAACTATGAAATGAATATTATTTAAACTCCTCTCTCATATAAACTACACTCAGTAAGCAGCAATACTTTTTCACAATCCAACACTTTGGTTCTCATTTTTGCTTACTCAGCTCTGATTCTCTAACCTATCATTATAACTTTCGAATCGATCTCCAACTCTGGTTCAATCCAACCTCCTGCTTATCCTATGCCTGCACCAAAATCACTGAACATAGGTGGAGAAGCACACAAAATGAAGATAAGTAGTCCATTTTCAATATAAGAACACAAATCTTAACTGCAGCCTCAGAGCTGACTGGCTATTTTATTACATTTCCTTGAGTAATTTAAATTAGTAGTGACACAGGATTTAAGGCATCAAAAGGAAGACAGCCCAGAAGGAGACACAAAGTTTTTTATGAGATCTTACCATGTTAGAGAATAAACTTCCAGATGATGAAGAGAGTAGAATAATCAAATAAATGATGATGAAAAATGACTACTTCATGCCAAATATAGGATTAAACTGCAGATGGACTAAAACTTTACTATACACACACACACACACACACACACATGCACAAAATCTTTAAAACTTTTTGAGATAAAGATCTGTACCAAAATCCCATATTAAAAAATAGTAAAAGAATATTCACTAGTACTACTATTACTCAAACTACACTGAAGTTTCACTGTAATAAATTTTTCAAAATTTAAAGAGATAACTGTTAATATAATAAAGAGGAAGAAAGAATTATAAGGGAAAGAAAATGGAAAACTTTGCTAAAATAACAGAGTTGTTTTACTCTACCAAGAATAAAGATATCCCACATATACATATGTATTATATTCATAATACATATACATACATAAAATATATAAAGTCACAATAATTAATACAATATGGAAATAGAAGACAAAGGTTAAGTGAAAACATCGCCTACTGAACAATATACTGTATACAGTTTGATACTCTCTAAGTATGTATGTGTGTGTGTATATACACCAAAACAATAAAGCATATTATCTGTGGATAGTTATATATGATCCAATGGAACAGGGAAGGATCTGTAAAATATGTATATATTCCAATGCACATGGAACATTCTCCAGAACAGATCACATTAGGCCACAAAACAAGTCCAAATAAATTTAAGAAGACTGAAATCATATCAAGCATGTTTTCCAACCATAAAGGTATGAAGCTAGAAATAAATTAACAACAACAAAAAAACCCACTGGAAAAAAACACAAACACATGGAATCTAAATAACATGCTACTAAACAACCAATGGGTCAACTAAGCAATCAGAGGAGATGAAAAAAGACATGAAGACAAGTGAAAATGAAAACACAACAGTCCAAAATCTTTTTGCGAAAGCAGTTTTAACAGGGAACTTTTATAGTTATACAGGCCTACACCAATAAACAAGAAAATCTCTGAAAAACAATCTAAATTTACACTTACAGTAACCATAAAAAGAAAAACAAAGTTCAAGTTAGTAGAAGGAAATAATAAAAACCAGAGCAAAAATAAAGACTAATAACAATACAAAAGCTCAATGAAACCAAAAGTTAGTGCTTTGAAAAGAAAATAAATATGATAAACCTTTAGCTAGACTACCAAGAAAAAAAGAGAGAGGACCCAAATAAATAAAATTAGAAATGAAAGAGGAAAAATAACACCACAGGAATACAAAGGACTTACAAGAGACTACTACTAAGCCAACAAATTGGACAACCTAGAAGAAATGTATAAAGTCCTGGAAACATACAGTCTTCCAAAACTGAACCAAGAAAAAATACACAATCTGAACAGATTACTAGTAACAAAATTAAATTAGTAAAAAACAAACAAAAAAAACCTCTCAACAAACAAAAGTCTAGGATCAGATGACTCCACAGGTGAATTCTACCAAACATTTAAAGAAGAGTTAATACCTATTCTCCTCAAACTATTCCAAGAAATACAAAAGGAAGGAAAGCTTCCAAATACATTCTACAAGGCCATATTATCCCGATACCAAAACTGGACAAAGATATCACAAAAAAGAAAACTACAGGCCAATATCCCTAATGAACTTAGATACAAAATAAAAAAATATTAGCAGATTGCATTCTACAATAGATTAAAAGGATCATTCACCATGATCAAGTGGAATTTTATCCAGGGGTGCAAAGACATTTCAATAAAACACAAATCAATCAACATGATATACCACGTTATCAAAATAAAGAATAAAAATAATATGACCATGTTGACAAATGCAGAAAAAGTATTTGACAAAATTCAACATCTGTTCATGATAACTCTCAGCAAAGTGGGTTAGAGGGAACATACCTCAACATAAAGGCAATATATGATGAACCCAGAGCTGACATCATACTCAGTGGTAAAAAAACTGAGAGCTTTTCTTCTAACATGAGGAACAAGATAAGGATGTCCACTCCCACCACTGTTACTCAACATAGTATTGGAAATCCTAGCCATAGCAATCAGAAAAGGAAAAATTAAAAGTATCCAAATTGGTAAGGAAGAAGTTAAACTGTCTTTATTTGCAGATGACATAATACTATATATAGAAAACCCTGAAGACTCTATCAAGAAATTATTAGAAATAACAAATGAATCCAGTAAAGTTGCAGGGTACAAAATTAATATTCAGAAACTGCTTGCATTTCTATACATTCTATTCATAATGAAGTAGAAGAAACAGAAATTAAGAAAACAATTCTATTTACAATTACACCAAAAAGAATAAAATACCTAGGAACAAAACTTCACCAAAGAGGTGAGGTACCTGTACTCTGAAAATTAAAATAACACTGATGAAAGAAACTAAAGATCACAATAAATGGAAAGACATTCCATGCTCATGGGTTGGAAGAATTAATATTGTTAAAATGTCCATGCTACTCAAAGCAATCTACAGATTCAAAGCAATCAAATATCAAAACCCCATCAAAATACCAAAAGTATTAGTCACAGATATAGAACAAATAATACAAAAATTTTACGGAACCCCCAAAGAAACCCAAATAGCCACAGGAATACTGAAAAAGAAGAACAAAATTGGAAGTATCAGAACCACATATTGCAAGATACACTACAAAGAGATATTAATCAAAACAGTATGGTACTAGCACAAAAATAGACACATAGAACAGAACAGAAGCTTAAAAATAAACCCATGCTTTTATGGTCAATTAATCTACAACAAAGTAGGTAAGAATATACAATGAGGAAAAGACAGTCTCTTCAATAAATGGTGCTGGGAAAACTGGACAGCTACAATCCAAAGAATGAAATTGGACCACTTTGATACACCATATACAAAAATAAATTCAAATGGATTAAAGATCTAAATGTGAGACCTGAAACTATAAAATTCCTAGAAGAAAATATAGGCAGTAATCTGTTTGACATCAGCCTTAGCAACATTTTTTTAGCTATGTCTCCTAAGACAAGGGAAACAAAGGCAAAATGAAACCAAAATAAAAAGCTTTTGGGGCGCCTGGGTAGCTCAGTCAGTTAAGCATCCAACTTTGGCTCAGGTCATGATCTCGCAGTCCATGAGTTCGAGCCCCACGTCGAGCTCTGTGCTGACAGCTCAGAGCCTGGAGCCTGCTTTGGATTCTGTCCCTCTGTCTCTCTCTGTCTCTCTCTCTCTCTCTCTCTGCCCCTCCCCCACTCACACTCTGTCTCTCAAAAAAATGAATAAATGCTTTAAAAAATTTTTTTTAATAAAAAGCTTTTACACAGCAAAGAAAACCATCAACAAAATGAAAAGGCAGCCTACTGAACGGGAGAAGATATTTGCAAATGGTATATCTGATAAGAGTTAATATCCAAAAAAATGTAAAGAACATATACAACTCAATACCAAAAAAACAAAAACAAACCTAAATTTAAAAATTAAATTAAAAAATGGGCAAAGGACCTGAATAGATATTTTTCCAAAGACATACAGATGACCAAAAGATACATGAAAAGATACTCAACATCACCAATCATCAGGAAAATGCAAATCAAAACCACAATGAGATATCACCTTACCCCTGTCAGAATGGCTTGTGTTAAAAAGACAAGAAATAACAGTGTTAGTGAAGATGTGGAAGAAAGGAGCCCTTATGCTCTGTTGGCGGGAAGGTAAATTGCTGTAGCCACTGTGGAAAACAGTATGAAGATTCCTCCAAAAATTAAAAACAGAACTACCATACAATCTAGTTATTACACTGCTGGGTATTTACCCAAAGAAAATAAACACACTAATTCGAAAAGATACATGCACACTTCATGTTTACTGCATCATTATTTACAATAGCCAAGATATGAAACCCACCCAAGTGTCCATCCATAGAGGAACGGATAAAGAAGATGTGGTGAACATACAATGGAATATTACTCAGCCACACCAAGAGTGAAATTTTGCCATCTGCAACAACATAGATGAACCTAGACGGTATTATACTAAGCAGAATAAGTCAGAAGGAAAAAAAAAATACCATATAATATCGCTTATACATGGAAAGTAAGAAACAAATGAATAAAGAAACAAAACATAGAAACATAGCAGACCAGACCCATAAATGTAGAGAACTGGTGGTTGCTGGGGGGCAGGGGGGAACATGGGCGGCATAGACTTCCAGTGATGGAATGAGTAAGTTACAGGATGAGAGGCACAGCATAGAGAACCCAGTAATGTGGGGACAGACAGCAGCTGCACTTATGGTGAGCACAGCATAAGGGACAGATGTGTCAAATCACTACATTGTACACCTGATGTGGGGGGCCGGGCCCTGGTGCCAGGCTGAGACCGGGTCGGGCAAGGCTGAGACCGAGTCCCTGTTGACTCAAGCCAACCCGGTGGTTCCCCCTCCCATTCCCCCACTTTCAAGGGCATACGAAAGCCTTGTCAAGGCCGAGAAAGTTAATTCCTGAAGCCTGTGGTCTGCAGGTGTTGGCAGTAATGCTACCTCCCTTTTTCTACCCCGAGTCAGATAGAAACAACCAGGGGAATTGTGTTTTGCTAGCAATCTTATCAACAAGGTCTTGTGACCCGTCTAGAAAATGCACAAGAAACACAGAACTAAATGTTTTGGTGGGCAGCAATTATGTGAAACCTGTTTATTCTTAGAATGGCCTGACCCATAAGAGTCTGGATATAAAAGATTGTGTACAGCAACAATAAAGCCGTCACTTAGGTCATCAGCCCAGGGGACCCTCCTGTTCCCAAACTTTCTCTTCTCTCTTTTTTTCTTGCATTCCCCTACCCTCAGGACCCTGACCTCGCTGTTTGTCGCGCCAGTCGCGACAACCTGAAACTAACGTAATGGTGTGTGTCAACTATACATCAATAAAAAAATAATAATAATTTACTCATTTTAATTCCCTCAAGTTCTGAAATGAGGCTTGCATAAATTAAACATCAATACATTTTGGATAAGAGTGAATGAATAAAGCATGAATTACTGAAAAAAGGAGAAACTTCTCAAAAAGGGATCAAGTCATTGAAAAAAAGGTAAAATAGGGGTTTCTAAGAAATATTGTTCAGAAGTGACAATACTTACATAAGTTTAAATGACAAGGGGAAGCTGGGAAAGAATTAGATTGCACATATAAGGAAAAGATTGCTGGTCACGGGGAAGGGAGAGAAACAAAGCTACTTTTCTATGACTCAGGCCTTCTCTCCCTTGTCAGGCCTCAGTCCTTGGAAGGGCACTTCCCAATAAAAATATCAAAGGTGGTAACTGCCGCAGGGCAAGGCCACCTGGGCTGCCAAGGCCTCTCTCTGTCAATGAGCTCTCACTCACCTGGGCAAGGTCCACCTGTCATGGCCTTTGTAACCATCCAAGGCTGCTTCTCTTGCTCCAATAAGGAGATCACATCTGGCTTAGATCTGGAAAGTCCTACTTCAAGAAAGGAAAAGAAATAGGATCAACCTACAGGTATGGCAGAATTCAAGTCCAGCTGTGGTCACTGAAGAAGACAATAACAAGAATAACAAGGAGGGTGAAGGTCTCCTGAAGAACAGTGTGTGACAGAGACGTCTTCCCCAAAACCATAGAGTGCAGATTATTCCCTCAGTAGCAGGAAACAGAATTCAGACAATCCAGAAATCCACATGGAAAGGGGCAGAAATTCCACAAGGCAAATACCGAATTATCTGCAAGTAAACGTCCTTACCGACAGAGACCAGGTTGTGGTAGTTTTCCAACATCACGTCTCTGGATAAGTCCTTTTGTGCAGCACCCAGGTAGTTCCACTCTCCCTGGGTGAAGTCTATCGCCACGTCCTTGAATGCTACCAACCCCTGAAAAAAGTCAATATATCCATCACTGATGAAGTTAAAGGCAATTTTTTTTTCAACGTTTTTTATTTATTTTTGGGACAGAGAGAGACAGAGCATGAACGGGGGAGGGGCAGAGAGAGAGGGAGACACAGAATCGGAAGCAGGCTCCAGGCTCCGAGCCATCAGCCCAGAGCCTGACGCAGGGCTCGAACTCACGGACCGCGAGATCGTGACCTGGCTGAAGTCGGACGCTTAACCGACTGCGCCACCCAGGCGCCCCTAAAGCCAATTTTTCAACATGGAAAGGGAAATGGAGAGTCATCAGAGCAAGGAGGAGACTCAGGCTGGGGCTACAGCACACGTCTGGCAGGTCGGGAGCCGCTACCCTCCCTCCCGCTCATTGGAGAAACAAGCCACCTTCAGACGGAAGGGCTTGAAGTGAACAAATACTGTAAAATGGAGTTTCCCCAGTAAGTGAAGTAGCAGAAAATACGCAGCTTGACTAAGAAAAACTTGTGGCCTCCATCCATCCTATGTGTACCTCAGACCATATTTCTCTCTTTGAAAGCACAATTTGCATGTGATATAATAATTTAAGAAAGAAACAGTCTAAGGACTATTTCATCATTATGTCGGGAGATCACAAGCATTTTTCTCCTGCTATATAAGATAAATCGTGTATCTTATAACTGACTTGACCATTCTTATATTTTATATTGTAGACACTTAGGTTTGCCCAAACTCTGAAGGAATTCATAGATGGAAAGTTATTATCTAGTTATACCATTATGTCTAATTCAAAACCTCCCTGAAACAGATCAAAACTTTGTATCGACAAGGATGTGGTTTGTCACAGCCTTATTAAGCCATGGTTTTGTGACAGGCATCTTTAATATTTCCCTTGGGAAAATGTGCTCCATCCGCATTCCTGACTGAAAACTAACCACGTGAGAAAGGTCTAAGACTGTTCATGGTACACTCAAGAACAGGCTGGGAGGCGCTCACAAGAGTAGGTCTGGGAGCAGATTCCTGGAGGACATCCCAGGAGCAACTTTCATGACAGACAATAAAAACATAGGACCTGATAGAAATACAGAAAGTGATAATTCCAACTCACATGAGTCACAGTTTTCAGAATTCCACGAATCATCTGTCCTCTCAGTGACTGTCCTGAGAGGGCAGAGCTGAATACAAAGAAGGCAGGACAGACAGGCTTTCCTCAGAGAAGTCAAACTGTATATCACAATGACTTGTTTCCCCCATCCCCACCTCCCACAGGCATGGTAACAAGAGCCCAGAGACTGCAGACGCTGCTACAGCAAGAATAACAATACTATTCAGGTGCTATAATAAAATGTCTCCATTCTAACCTACTAAAGGAGGTTTCTTGAACATTCAAGTTTCTAGACTTTTGTTTTTAACTCTCTTTAAAATCTCTCAGTGATTATTTTTATATAGTACCTATAACTTACCAGTGTTTTCACTAACAGGTTGGTCAGACTGTCCTATGTCTCATTACAATATGTGGAAGTACCTCCTTTTGCCTTATTTTTAATTAACCATATACTTTAGAGATCATTTTATATTAATGCATTAAGAGCTCCTTTATTCTTGAGATATTAAATAATCCATCTTGGGGTACCTGGGTGGCTCAGTCGGTTAAGCGTCTCTCACTTCAGCTCAGGTCATGATGCCCTAGTCCGTGAGTGTGAGGCTTGCGTCAGGCTCTATGCTAATAGCAAAGAGCCTGCTCAGGATTCTCTCTCTCTCTCTCTCTCTCTCTCTCCCTCTCTCTCTCTCTCTCTCTCTCTCTGCCCTTCCCCCACTCGTCCATTTTCTCTCTCTCTCTCTCTCTCTCTCTCTCTCAAAACTAAACTTAAGGGGTGCCTGGTGGTTCAGTCGGTTGAGCGTCCGACTTCAGCTGGCGTCATGATCTCACGGCTCGAGTTCGAGCCCCACAATGGGCTCTGTGCTGACGGCTCAGAGCCTGGAGCCTGCTTCCGATTCTGTGTCTCCCTCTCTCTCTGCCCCTAACCCACTTGCATTCTGTCTCTGTCTCTCTCAAAAATAAATAAACATTAAAAAAATTTTTTTTAAACTAAACTTAAAAAAAATAATCCGTCTTAAGAATGACCCACAATTTTTTAAACTGTTTATTTCTGAGAGAGAGACAGAACACAAGCAGGGGAGGAGCAGAAAGAGGGAGATACAGAATCCGAAGCAGGTTCCAGGCTCCAAGCTGTCAGCACAGAGCCTGACATGGGGCTTGAACTCACGAACTGTGAGATCATGACCTGAGCCAAAGCTGGATGCTTAACCAACTGAGCCACCCAGGCGTCCCATGACCCACAATGTTTTAACTAGCTGCCTAATAATCAATATTTAGATTATTTATAAACCATCACTATCTATTTTCTATTTTATTTCACACGCACAAACAAATCTGTATGATAATATCCATGAGTCAAGTTGTAGGGTGTGTAGTTCAAATTTTTACACAAAAATTGCTAAACTGCCTACTATAAAGGACCTATTATCATGTATTAATGCTGAGAGCTTCCTATATTCTGTCACTCCTAATCCAAACCCATATGAAGAAAAGTTTTATGGGTTCACCTGGCAGAAGGGAAAGAATCCTCATTGAAAGCATGAGAATGAATAAAAACATAAAAGATGAATAAGTATAGGGGTAAATTTCAATGAATATTAACCAGGAAAAAAAATTCATATTTAAATACGTGTAGAATCGGGACGCCTGGGTGGCTCAGTTGGTTGAGCATCTGACTCTTGATTTCAGTTCAGGTGATGATCCCAGGGTCAGACCCCATGTTGGGCTCTGTGCTGAGTGTGGAGCCTGCTTAAGATTCTCTCTCTCCCTCTTCCCCTGTCCTCCACGCATGCACTCTCTCTCTAAAATAAAAAAAATTTTAATTAAAAAAAGGTACATGTAGAATTAAAATCCATTACCAAGAAATACTGGAGGGGATGGAAAGACAGGATGAAGTTGGCAAATGCAGTTTTAAAAGTTCTAAAATTCTAGCACCACTGGGAAATTGTAAAAATAATAATTTGTATTACGCTATAAAGCATCAATGATGCATTTTGCAATCTCTAGTGCAAAAACACTAAAACAAACATACATGAATGTATGATGGAAGGAAAAAAATGGAAAGATACAAAATTCAATTAACCCAAAATAAGACAAAAGAGAACATAAAGATGAACTAGGGGCACCTGGATGGCTTGGTCAGTTAAGCGTCTGACTCTGGATTTTGGCTCAGGTCATGATCTCACATAAGCTCAAGCCCCATATCAGGTTCTTGCCCTGGCAGCACAGAACCTGCTTCTGATTTTCCCTCTCTCTTTGTGCCTCCACTGCTCACTCTTTCTTTCTCTCAAAATAAATAAACTTAAAAAAAATGTACTAAGTGGAAAAAACAAATAACAACAAAACAGACATAAACCCAACTATGTAAGTAATTACATTTAATGTAAACTAACACAAACTAAGAAAAGACTAAACTTGTTGGAGCATATTTAATAACAAAATACAACTCCATGCTGTTTACAAAAGACACCCTTCAAATATGAGGTAGAAAAAGATTGAAAGTAAAAGAATAGAAAAAGACATAGCATGTGAATACTAACCAAAGGACAGCAGGTAGAACTACAGTAATATCAAACAAAATAGGCTTTATGTCTATTAGTTATTCTTGCCTTAAACAGGAATATTTCATCTTTATTATAGATGTCAACACAACAGGAAAATCAAAATTCTACGCCTCTATCTACTCAATAACACAACTTCAAAATATAGAAGGCAAAAACAGACAAGCAAACCAATAAGACAAAAATGCAAAGATAGTGAGAGCTTTAACACATCCCTCTCTACAGTTAACATAACAAGTAGGAAAAAATCAGTATTGGTTAAAGAATATCTGACTGATATAACTAACAAAGTTATTGTGACATATAGAATTCTACAATCAAATGACAGAATTCACATTCTTTTCAAATACACTGGAAATCTTTCCAAAATTGGCTATATCCTGTGCTATAAAGAAAGGCTACATAATTTTCAACAAGGAAATCATTCAAATGATACTCACTGACCTCACAGAACAAAGCTAAAAGTCTAACAAAATGCCACCAGAAAATCCCCAACTACCTGAATGTTGAACAATATATTTACGAATATCCATGAATCAAAGAAGAAATCAAACTACAAATTAGTATAATTAACTGAAAAATACTGATGTATGACATATCAAAACTTGTGTGATGTGCTGAAAGTAGTGCACAGAGAAAAAGTTATAGCCTTAAAGAAGTCTTAAAGAAAATCTACAGCCTTCTTAAGGAAAAGAAGGCTAAAAACGAAGCGTTTAAGTGTTCATCTCAGAAAACTAGAAAAGGAAGAGCAAACCAAACCTAATGAAAAATTAATTATAATAAAGACAAGGGAGGCTATCAGTGAAACAGAAAGCAAAGGCAACAAAATCAAAATGTTGCTGCTTTACAAAGAGTGAAAAACATTTATAAGCCCCTAACAGGCCAACCAACAACAACAAAATAAGAGAAACAGCGATGATAACAGGGATAATAATCCTACAGATACTTAAAAACATATATATTATTAACAACCTTAATGCATGTAAAAAATGTATTTGAATGAAATGTGTAAGTTTCTCAATAAATGCAACTTATCAAAGCTACCACAAGTAGAAAATAGGAATATTCGGTGACATATTAAGGAAATCAGTCTTTTAAAATTCCCACAAAGAAAACTAAGGCCCAGATGACTTAACTGATGACTTCCTCCAAACATTTAAGAAAGAAGTGACACCAATCTTAAATTCTTTCTAAGTGGTAAGTGTAATCTTAATAACAAAACCTAACAAGGAAGAAATGGCAACTACAGACCAATCTCTCCCATGAACAAAGCTGCAAAATCTTAAATAAAGTAGCAGTAATATATAAAAATCATACCTATATATCATACCCAAGTGGAGCTTATGTGAAAAATGTAAGAGATGTCTGACACTTGAAAATCAATGTACTTTGGGTGCCAGGCTGGTTCAGTCAGTGGAGCATGTGACTCCTGATCTTGAACTCAGGTCCTGAGTTCAAGCCCCATGTTGAGCATGAACTTACTTTAAATAATAATAATAATAATACCTTAAAATGGTAATAATATTACTTAAAAATCAGTGTGCCTCACCTCATTAATAGAAAAAAGAGAAAATTACATGATCCCCTGGATACTTGCAGAAATTCTGACAAAATCCAACATTTTGATAAAAACTGAGTAAACCAGAAATCAAAGGAAACACTATCATTAACCTGATAAGGCAAATCTTAAAATGCTCCCTCAAAAATCACAATTAAAGCTAAAAATCTGAATGCATTCCCCTTAAAATTACGAAAAAGACCTTTCAACTAGAGGTCTGATCCAGTACAACAGGGCAAGAAAAAAGAAATAAAACGCATAAGTACTAAAAAGGAAGAAATTAAACTCATTAGTCACAAATGACATGATTGTGTACATTAAAAAATCTTAAAGAATCTATAGATAAGCTACTAGAATTGAGTGATTTTATCAAGATTGATAAAAGGTCAACTTAAAAAGAATCCATAAATTTCCATAAATCAAGAACTAAACAGAAACACAAAATTTTAACTGACGTAACTTTCAACAGTATAAGAATAAATCAAATAGCTAGTTACAAATCAAAATAGTCTTAAGACCTCTAGATTAAAAAAGACAGAATATTATTAAACGATATATATATCCCATGTTCATTGATTACAGGACTTATGAGTAGATGTAAATTCTCTCAAAAAACTTTGTAGATTCAAAGCAACCCCAATTTTTAAAAAAGTAATTTTTTTAATGAAATTAGCAAATCAATTCTAATATTCTTATAGAAGTGCAAAGATCTGTGAATAGCCAAGGCAATCTCAAAGGAAACCTTTACAAAGGTTTTACAAGGGAATTCTTTGTAAAGGATTCACATTATCAGATATTGACAGTAACGGGGCAGGGGGGTATGATAACTGGAATGCTGGCAATATCCTTTTATTTTTTTCACCCTGTCTCAGTGCTGATTGCCAAGGCGTATTAGGGTTGCAAAAATTCATCAACTCGTGCAATCGTATGTACAGTATATTCGAATGAAGAAGACTAAGAATGCAATAAAAATGCAAGTAGAGGAAATCACCAATAGTAACAAATCAACACCATGAGTTCGAAGAAGCACTCCGAGGAACACTAAGAGCCCCTAATACAGCAGACGCCCAGATACGCGCAGGTTCCCGCACGTTCCGACCTCCCCCGCCCCCGCCCTCAGCACCGCGCAAGGAAAGAGCGGGCACACCAGCAAGGCACGCCCGCCCGTGCCCACTTGACCTCCGGGCGCCCCGCCCCTCTCCGTATCGCCCCCTCGTACGTCCACTCCCGCTCCCAGACACGCGCAGTCACCGTCAGCCGCCAGCCAACACTCACTGTAACCGGAACCTGCACCCCACACCTGGCGTCAGGACAAGCGGACCGACACCACCTCCGAGAGCCGCCGCGCGGGCGGCGGCCGGCAGCAGCCAATCAGCGGCGGGAAGGCAGCAGCCAATCAGCGGCGGGAAGGCAGGTCTGGACGAAACGGCTTCCGAAGGGGGGGCCGCCGGGAAGTGTAGTTCTGGGCGCCGGGAGCAGAGGCCGCCGGGAGGCGTAGTCCTGGGCGGCAGGAGGTGCGTGGGGCTTGGAGCCTGGCTGACCCCGGGCGGCCGCAGTCTCCAGAGAGGCACCTGTCTGCGGGACCAGGGAAGTTTTGTAGTTTCATAAGCGCCTACCCAGATTTTGGAAGTCTCCCCAGCCCCACGCCGGATGCACTGATCATAGCTCTATACCTCGCCATCCCTCTTCTCCCTTCTTAACATGGTCAGCCTGTATACTCGCTTGTGTACACCTGTAACTTGCTGGCTGCTCTCTTGCTTTGGTTAAATACAGTTCTGGTTATATAACGACCTTTGCCCACTGTGCATCTGTACCCTTGCTGTACAGCTCAATGTGGCTGTAAAAAAAAGAGAAAGAAAAGAAACCACACTGACAGGGCTTACTTTAAATGAGAGGCAACAAATTGTTAGTGTTTTCCTGATGATTTCTTTATATTTTCATAATATTGGCAAATTGGATTTCACTAATGTTTTCTTGGTGTTAAATTTAGATTATTTTTACCAGGAATACTACAAAAAATTCTAATGCACCTATATCAGGAGGCACATTGTCCCATTAAGGCACTGTCAACTTTGATCATTTGGTTAAGGTAGTGCCTTTCAGATTTCTCCACTACACAATTACTAATAAGCATCTTGTGGGGAGACAGAATGTACAGAAAGTAGTTTCAGAATTGCTAACCCATGGCTTTGCAAAACAAAATCTACTATCGCTTTACATTTCTTTTAATTGCATTAATATAGCATGTAAATGCTTCTATTTTGATGTAGTACAAGGTCACAAAGGTTGAATGTAATTTTGTGCTATTAAAACACATCTCATTTTGATTCCTGCTGAGAAACCATGAGGAAGGCCTGAAGCCTGTGTTCACATATCCAATTTGTTCACATATCCAAACTACTAGTGAGCATTGAAATAAATGGGACTATAATACTGGCCACAGTGAAGTGAGATTTGCAAGATGGCAGATTAGGAAGCCCCAGGCCTTCTTTGCCCATGAAAACATTTTTTAAAACTGTACATGGGCTAAAATAATTTTTTTTTTTAGTTTATTAATTTTGAGAGAGGGGTGCCTGAGTGGCTCAGTTGGTTGAGCATCTGACTTCAACTCAGGTCATGATCTCACAGTTCATGAGTTCCAGCCCCACAATGGACTGTCTGCTGTCTGCACAGAGCCTGTTTCAGATCCTCTGTTTCCCTCTTTCTCTGCCCCTCCCCCGCTCATTCTCTCTCTGTCTCTCTCTCTCTCTCTCTGTCTCTCTCAAAAAGGAATAAACATTTAAAAAATTTTTTGAGGGGATCCTGGATGGCTCAGTTGGTTAAGCGTCTGACTTCCACTCAGGCCATGATCTCACAGTTCACAAGTTCAAGCCCCACATCAAGCTTTTTGCTGACAGCTCAGAGCCTGGAACCTTATTCAGATTCTGTATCTTCCTCTCTCTGTGCCTCTCCCCCACTTGCGCTCTCTCTCTCTCAAAAATAAACAAAACATTTTTAATTAAAAATAAATAAATAAATAAATAAATAAATAAATAATTTTTGAAAAAACAATTTTTTTTTTTTTGAGAGAGAGTAAGCAAGTGGGGAAGGGGCATAGAGAGAGAGGGAAAGAATACCAAGCAGGCTCCATGCTGTCAGCTCGGAGCCGGACATGGAGCTTGAACCCACGAATTGGGAGATCATGATCTGAGCCTAAACCAAGAGTCAGATACTCAACAGGCAGCCACCCAGGTGCCCCTGAAATAATTTTATAGAAGCCCTGGAAAACAATGGACTACAGCAATCAAGCAAATGCCCAATCAACAAAAAGCCACATTCAAAATAGGAAATTTCATGGCATCCTTGCTCACTTTTGTCTCAACACCTCTATGGTGTGATGCAGTGTAGGGTGGTCTAAAGGAAACAAAATCCCAGTTCCCAATTTCCTCCATCAAAATGAAGGAAGCAAACCAGATTTTACTTGTGACATTCTAACCGGTCTGGGGGCTGCCTGAGGGATTGGTCTGTTTCTTTGGATTAGGAGCTCAGATGGGGCAAAAGTGGAATAGCATGAATCTCAGCCTGGAAAAAGCTTTGGGAAACAGCAAGTATTGCTTGTGAAAGTTGCAGACACACAGATACCTGTGGCAAGAGATTATGGGTGGAGGAATATGATAGAATATCTAACACTCCAAAGAGAAGTTGGGGTGAGCTTTATTGGGAAGTTGACATTTTAAATTACATGGGGGGTGGGTACTGCTGGCTTAGGTGGTAAAGCCTGTGACTCTTGATCTCAGGGTCATGAGTTCAAGCCCCATGTTGGGCACAGAGCCTAGTTAAAAAATAAATTAATTAAATAAATAAAATAACATAAATAAATTAAATAAAATAACGGGAAGAACCAAAAAGAATATCTGTTGCTGAAAAATACAGATAGCTGAATTGAGAAATTCAATAGCAGACTGAAACAGGCAGAAGAACTAGGAAACTTGAAGACATTTGAAATTATTGAATCTCAGGAGGAAAAGAAAAATATTAAGGAAAAATGAATAGACCCTAAGGGACTTTTGGGACTCTATCAAGTAGACCAATTTATGTTCTACTATTGGAGTCCCAGAAGAAGAAAGAACGAATGGGGCAGAGAGATTATTTTAAAAAATAATATAAAACACTTCCCAAATTTGAGGAACAACATGGATCCACATATCCAAGAAGCTCAATAAATTCCAAGTAGGATAAAATGAAGAGAACCACACAGAGACATGTGATAAATAGTCAAAAGTCAAATCAAAGAAAATCTCAAAAGAAACTTTACATATAAGGGATTCCCAATACGGTTATGAGCAGGCTTTTCAGCAGAAATCTTGGAGTCAAAAACAAACCATCCTAAAATTGGTATGGAACCACAAAAGACCCTGAATAGCCAAAGAAATCTTGAAAAAGAAAAAGCTGGAGGCATCACAATACCAGGTTTCAAGTTATACTACAAAGCTTTAGTAATCAAAACAGTATAAAATAGACAAATATATCAATAGAAAAGAAGAGAATATCCAGAAATGAACCCACAGCTGTATGGTCAATTAATCTTCAACAAAGCAGGAAAGATTTTCCAATGGGAAAGACAGTCTCTTCAACAAATGGTGCTGGGAGAACTGGACAGCAACATGCAAATCAATGAAACTGGGCCACTTTCTTACACCATACACAAAAATAAACTCAAAATGGATTAAAGACCACAATGTGAGGCCAGAAACCATAAAAACCCTAGAAGAAAGAACTGGCAGTAACTTCTCTGACATTAGCCACCGCAACTTCTTTATACATACATTCTCCCGAGGCAAGGGAAACAAAATAAAAAATAAAGCACTGGGTGTTGTATGTGAGTGATGAATCACTGAATTCTACTTCTGAAACCAATATTGCACTACATGTTAACTAACTAAAATATATTTTAAAACATCTTTTTAATAAAGAGCTTCTGCACAGCAAAGAAAACAATCAACAAAACTAAAAGACAACCTACTGAATGGAAGAGGATATTTTCAAATGGCATTTCTAATAAAGTTTATTAGGGCCAAAACATCATTTGGTATAGAGCTAAATTTGCCTCTCTAGTGAGGCAAAACTTGCCTAAGTACTTTACCCAATACCCCACAAATTATGAGGCTTTCCACTCTGGTTGGCCTGAACAGGGACTACTTGTGCAGTGCATGTATGTGTGCAGCCTTGTGCAGTGCGTGTGTGTGTGTGTGTGTGTGCACATGCACAGCTCCCTCCTGTCTGGTTCTGTGCCCTGGAAATCTAGCCATTTTGACCTCCCCAGACTTGTAGTTAATTTTCTCAGAAAAATTTTAAAAATAAACTTTATTTTAGAATAGTTTTAGATTTAGCAAAAGTTTATTTTAAAATAGGAGAGAAGGGCTCCTGGGTGGCTCAGTTAGTTAAGCATCAGAATCAGCTCAGGTCATAATCTCACAGTTCATGAGTTTGAGCCACACATCAGGCTCCTCGCTGACAGTGCAGAGCCCGCTTGAGATTCTTTCTCTCCCTCTCTTTGCTGGTCCCCTGCTTGCGCACAAGTGCTCTCTCTCTTTCTCTCTCAAAATAAATAAATAAACTTTAAAAAATAGTAGAGATATTTTCTATAGGTGTACCACACTTAGTCTCCTCTATGACTTACATCTTACATTAGTATGGTGTGCTTGTCACAACTGATGAATTAATACTGATGTGTTATTAGTAACTGAAGTTTATATATTCATTTTTTTAACTTTTTAATATAACGTTCTTTTTTTGTGTGTTCCAGGATACCACAATACTTTTAGTTATTATGTCTCCTCTTGGGTATGAGTTTCTTAGACTTTGTTCTCAGTGACAGTTTGAAGGAACACTGGGGATGAATTTTGTAGAATGTCCTGTAACTAGGATTTTCTGATGTTCTTCTTATGATTATACTGGTGCTCTATGTTTTGGGGAGGAAGACCGCAAGGTAAAGTGCCACTCTTTACATACCATCAACATGACTTATCACTGTTGATGTTAACCTTGATCACCTGGCTGAGTTCCCAAGTAACTTCTGAATAGGCTCTGCACTGACAGCATGCAGTCTGATTGGGATATTCTCTCTCCCTCTCTCTCTCTCTCTCAAAATAAATAAATAAACATTTAAAAAATCAAGAATGTCATCGAGAGGTAGTGATGTCATTAACATTGTAAGAGTTTTCTTTTCTATCTTGCTCCCAAATAACACAATTTATCCAATTACCAATGGACAAGACAGCATTCAATTTGTGGAAGTCCAGGAATCCAGCAGAAAAACTAGCATACCATTGGAACACCAACAACAAAAAATCCAAGACTGGAATCATAGAAGAGAATAAGAGGAACAATTTCACTTTACCTGCATTACCTTTCCACCAAAGCAGCACAGCTCAATGCCAAGATGGATTTTGTCTGTCCTGATTTCTCCCATGAGGGAACATTAGCATGTGAGTACCCAGTTTCACCACCTATGTAGAATGCTGAAAACCAGACCCACATTTTTTTCTCATCCCATCCAGAATATTGAGGTATGCAGTGTGGCTGGGAGACAGGGAGTGGCTGGTAGAATAGCAACCAGGGGCACAAAGGGATGTGGACCCTATTAACTGCATTGCAGGCTCCATCAGGAATCCCACCTGTGACTGTGGTAGATGCTTGCCTGTGGATCTCAACTGGTTCATGGGCACCCCCAGTGATTCAAGTGCCTCACCTACACACACCAGTACATTGTGGTCCGTTCCTTGAGCATGCCCCAAAAAGTGGTGAGAGAGACTCTGAAGAGGGCTACTGAGTATGCGTAGAAAACCAGCTTGATTCTGCAGAATTAGGAGAAACCACAGACTTAGGCACTCAGCAGCAACGCAGGGACAGCAAAAGGGAGTCTGTCAGTACCAAACCTGACAGTGCAGGATCAATAGAAGGCATATAATTTTAAGATTTCCTCCACAAAAGGGAACAAGAAGTGTGGAGTAGACATATCCACAGAAAAGGTCTGAGCAAAGCTCAGAATCCCTAACAGGGCAAAAGGAAAGTATTTCTTATGTAAATCTAACCAGTAAATACTTGAGATATGAGTATTTCTTTAATGTGAAAACAGCAATGCAAGATTTCAAGGAATATGAGGGGTGTCTGTATGGCTCAGTCACTACAACATGTGACTCTTGATCTCAGTGTCATGAGTTCAAGTAGAATTTACTTAAGAAAAGATTTCAAAGAACATGAAAAATGAAAGAAACATGAGACCACCAAAGGAACACAATAATTTCCTAGTAACTAGACAAAAAAATGGAAATCTGAAATTTGCTTGACAAAGAATTCAAAATAGTTGTTATAAGAAAACTTGATGAACTACAAGAAAACACAGAAAGACAATTCAACAAAATCAGGAAAACAATGTATGAACAAAATGATAAGTTTAAAAGAGAAATGGAAATTATAAAGAACCAAAAAGAACTTCTGGAGCTGAAAAATACAATGCATAAAATGAAAAATGCAATAAGAATTTAAATGGCAAATTAGATCAACCAGAAGAAAGAATCTGTAGAGTGGAAGACAGGCCATTCGAATTTTTCTAGTCAGAGAAGAACAAAGAAAAAAATAATGAAAAATAGCTAACAAATCCTATGTGAACTATAAGATACAATTAAGAGAAGCAGTGTATGCACTCAGAGTCCCAGAAAGAGGAGAGAGGGAGAAGGGGGCAGAAAACTTATTTAAAGAAATAATAGCTGAGAACTACTCAAATCTGGGGAGGGATTTAGACATCCAAGTTTATAAAGTTCATAAATCTTACCAAATTTTCAATCCAAGATGATCTTCTCCAAGAAACATTATAATAAAACTATCTAAAGTCAAAGACAAAGAAAGAATTTTAAAAGTAGCAAGAGGGAAAAAAAACCCTCTTCACATAAAATGAAACTCTTATTAGGCTATCAACTGATTTCTTAGGAGAAATCTTGCAGACCAGAGGAGAGTAGGATGATACATTAAAAGATTTGAAAAATATATATATACCAACCAATCCTACTTTTCCTGACAAAGTTGCCCTTAAGAAATAAAATAAAAATCTAATCAAACAAGCAAAAGCTAAGAAAGTTTATTACCACTAGACCTGCCTTACAAGAAATGCTGAAAAGATTTCTTCAGGCTGAAATAAAGTACTCTAGTTAGTAACATGAAACCACATGAAAATAAAACACACGCTAGCAAAGATAAGCATATAGTCAAAATCAGAATATTCTAATACTTTAATATGGTGGTGTGTAAACCACTTTAGTATAAAGATTAAAGGCACAAAGCATTAAAACTAACATACAGCTACAATAATTTGGTAATGGATACACAATATAAAAGAGGTAAATTGTAAAACATCAAAACAAAAAATGTGAGGGGGAGTAAAAGGTCAGAGCTTTTGTACGTGATTGAAGTTGTTATCAGCATAAAATAGACTGTTACATCTAAGCAATGTTTTATGTAAGCCTCATGATAACTACCAAACAAAAACCTAGATACACAAAAGGTAAAGAGAAGGGAATCAAAATATACCACTATGGAAAATCGCCAATCCATAAAGAAAACAAGAAAAGAATAAAAGAATAAGTAAACTATAAAACAGTTGGAAACAATAATATGGCATTAGTAAGTGCTTCCCTATTAATAATTACTTTAAATGTAAATGGATTAAATTCTCCAATCAAAAGGCAGAGGGTGACTGAATGGATAAAAAATAAGATGCAAGCATGTGTTGCCTAGAAGAGACTCACTTCAGAGGGTTATACACCATGATCAAATGGGACTTATCCTGGGGTGCAAGGGTGGTTCAGTGTATGCAAATCAATAAATAAAGAAATCCAATTATATCACTAAAGAAAATCACAAAACCTAAAACAAAGACTAGAAAGAAACAGAGAAAATCTCTATAAACAACAAGTAATACAATGGCACTAAACCCATATCTAACAATAATCACTCTGAATGTAAATGCACTAAATGCTCCAATCAAAAGACAAAGAATTTCAGAATGGATTTAAAAAAAAAAAGACCCACCTATATGCTGCCTACAAGAGACTCATTTTAGACCTAAAGACACCTGCAAATTGAAAGTAAGAGGATGGAGAAATATTTACCATGCAAGTGGTTGTCAAGAGAAAGCCAGAGTAACAATACTTATATCAGACAAACTATATTTTAAGCCAAAGACTAACAAGAGACAAAAACATAAAACAATAACAAACATAAAGGAACTAATTGATAATAATACAATAATAGCAGAGAACTATAACAGCCCATATACATCAATGGACAAAACATCAAAACAGAAAATAAACAAGGAAACAATGGCTTTGAATGACACATTGGACCAGATGGACTCAACAGGTATATTGAGAAAATTCTATCCTAAAACAGCAGAATACACATTCCTTTCAAGTACACATGAGACATTCTCCAGAATAAATCACACATTAAGCCACAAAACAAGTCTCAACAAATTAAAAGAAAACTGAAGTCATGCCATATATCTTTTTGGACTACAATACAATGAAACTAGAAATCAACCACAAGAAAAACACATGAAAAGAGCACAAATACACGGAGGTTCAATAACATGCTACCAAAAATGAATGGGTCAACCAGGAGGTCAAGGAAGAAATTAAAAAATGCAAGCAAATTAAAATAAAAACACAACAGGATGCTTTTTGGGATGCTTTTTTCTGAAAGAATTATATAGCAATACAGGCCTACCTCAAGAAGCAAGAAAAATATCAAGTAAACAAACTAACCTTATGCCTAAAGCATCCAGGAAAAGAACAATAAGGGAAGCCTTAGGCCAGCAGACGGAAGGAAATAATAAAGATTAGAGCAGAAATACAGGATATAGAAACAAAACAAAATAAGTAAATAATAGAACCGATTAATGAAATCACATGCCAGTTCTTTGAAAAAAAAAACTAATAAAATTAATAAACCTCTAGCCAGATTTATCCAAAAGAAAAAAGAAACCTAAAAAGAACCACAAGTGACAGAGGAGAAATAACAACCAACACCACAGAAATACAAACTATTAGAGAATATTATAAAAAATTGCATGTCAACAACCTGGACAACCTAGAAAAATTTGGATAAATTCCTAGAAACATATAAACTACCAAAACTGAAACAGGAAGAAATAGACCAGACCAATAGCCAGCAAAGAAACTGAGTCAGCAATCAAAAAACCTCACAACAAACAAACGTTCAGGGCCAGATGGCTTCACAAGGGCATTCTACCAAACATTTAACTAATAGTTAATCCCTATTCTTTTCAAACTATTCCACAAAATAGAAAAGGAAGGAAAACTTTCAAATTAATTCTATGAGGCCAGCATTTCTCTGATACCAAAACCAGATAATAAAAACATCACAAAAAATGAACTACAGGTCAATCTGTCTGATGAACATTGATGCAAAAAAAGCTCAATAAAATACTAGGAAACCAAATCCAACACTATGTTAAAAAAATCATTCACCACAATCAAGTGGTATTTATTACTGGGTTGCAAGGGTGATTCAATATGCACACATCAATCAACATGATACACCACATTAATGAAAGAAAGGAAAAGAACCATATGATCCTTTCAATAGATGCATTTGACAAAGTACGTCCTTTAATGATAAAAACCCTCAACAAAGTAGGTTTAGAGGAAACATACCTCAACATAATAAAGCCCATATGCGAAAAACCCACAGATAATATCATCCTAAATGGGGAAAAATAGAGCTTTTCCTCTATGGTCAGTAACAAAACAAGGACATCCACTCTCACAACTTTTATTAACTGGAAGTCCTAGCCACAGCAATCAGACAACAAGAAGAGATAAAAGGGATATAAATTAGCAAGGAAGAAGTAAAACCTTCGCTATTTGAAAATGACATAATACTATAGAGAGAGAATCCAAAAGACTCCACAAAAACCTTCTAGAACTGATAAACAAATTCAATTAAGTTACAGGATACAAAATCAATACACCAATAATGAAGCAGCAGAAAGAGAAATCAAGGAATCAATCCCATTTACAACTGCACCTAAACCCATAAGATAATCTAGGAATAAACTTAACCAAAGAAGTGAAAGACCTATACTCTGAAAACTACAAAACACTATGAAAGAAAGATGACACAAAGAAATGGAAAGACATTCCATCATGTTCATTGACTAGAAAAACAAATATTGTTAAAATGTCTATACTACCCAAAGCAATCTACATGTTTAATGCCATCCCTATCAAAATACAACAGCATTTTTCACAGAGCTAGAACAAACAATCCTATCATTTGTATGGAACCACAAAAGACCCCAAATAGCCAAAGCAACCTTGAAAAAGAAGAACAAAACTGGAGGTATCACAACCCCAGATTTCAAGATATATTACAAGTCTGTAGTAAAACAGTATGGTACTGGAATAAAAATAGACACATAGATCAATGGAACAGAATAGAAAACTCAGAAATGAACCCACAAGTATATGGTCAATTCATCTTTGACAATGGAGGAAAGAATATGCAATGAGAAAAAAATCTCTTCAACAAATGATGCTGGGAAAACTGGACAGCAACATGCAGAAGAATGAAACTGGACCACTTCCTTACACCATTCACAAAAATAAATTCAAAATGGATGAAAGACCTAAATGTGAGACCTGAAACCATAAAAATCCTAGAAGAGAACACAAGCAGTATCCCCTTTGATATTGATAGTAGCAGTGTGTTTCTAGAAATGTCTCCTGAGGCGCAGAGAACAAAAGTAAAAATAAACTTCCACCACCACAACCCCCTTTAAAAGAAATTTTCCCCCCAGGGTTACTACAATGAGCAAATCAAAACACACCTGGTGGAGGGTCCAAACCACCACTACAAGTAGGGAGATAAAGCAACCAAAGTCACAACAACAGAGACCAGTTAACACACTCCAAAAACACCTCCTGAAGGGCCAGGCCCTGGACAGTGGATGACCCCTCTTTAATATAGTAGTGCTCGCAGGTGTAGGACATATAACAAGCTCTTAAAATACATAAGAGACAGAAAACTAGCTAAAATGATGAAACAGAAGAATTCTCCTCAAAAGAAATTCCGGGAAGAAATGACAGGTAAAGAATTGTTCAAAACAGATATAAACAATATATCTGATCATAAGATTAATCACTGGGCTTGAAAAAAGCATAGAAGACAGCAGAGAATCTATTGCTACAGAGATCAAGGAACTAAAAAATAGTCATGACAAATTAAGAAATGTTGTAAATGAGGTGCAAAATAAACTAGATGCAGTGACAGTGATGATGGAAGAGGCAGAAGGGAGATTAAGTGAAATAGAAGATAAAATTATGGAAAATGATGAAGCTGAGAAAAAGAGATAAAAAAAATACTAGACCAAAAGGGGAGAACTAGAGAACTAGTGATTCAATGAAACATAATAATATCCGTATCATAGGAGTTCCAGAAGAAGAAGAGAGAAAGGGGACAAACCATAGCTGAGAACTTCCACAATCTGGGGAAGGAAGCATACGTCCAAATCTAGGAGGCACAGAGAACTCCCTTCAGATGGAACAGGAATAGGTCTTCTCCACGACATAGTATAGTGAAACTGGCAAAATACAAAGATAAGAGAGAGTTCTGAAAGCAGCTAGGGACAAACAGGACTTAACCTACAAGCATAGATATATAAGGGTAATGGCAGACCTGCCCACTGAAACTTGGCAGGATATAGGGAGTGGCAGGAAATATTCAATGTGATGAATAGGAAAAATATGCATCCAAGAATCCTTTATTCAGCAAGGTTGGCATTCAGAATAGAAGGAGAGATAAAGTCTTTCCCAGACAAACAAAAACTGAAGGAGTTCATGACCACTAAACCAACCCTGCAAGAGATCCCAAGGGGGACTCTGTGAGCGGAATGCTGCAAAGACTACAAAGGACCAGAGACATCACCACAAGCACGAAATCTACAGATAACACAATGACATTAAATTCATATCTTTCAATAGTAATGCTGAATGTAAATGGACTAAATGCTCCAATTAAAAGACATAGGATATCAGAATGGTGAAAAAAAACAAGATCCATCTATATGCTGTCTACAAAAGTCTCATTTTAGCCCTGAGGACACCTTCAGATTGAAAGTGAGGAGATGGAGAACTATCTATCATGCTACTGGAAGTCAAAAGAAATCTGGAGTAGCCATACTTATATCAGACAAACTAGATTTTAAAATAAAGTCTGTAACAAGAGATGAAGAAGGGCATTATATCATAATTATGGGCTCTATCCACCAAGAAGAGCTAACAATTATAAATGTTTATGCACCCAATTTGAAAGCACCCAAATATATAAATCAATTAATCACAAACATAAGCAATCTTATTGATAAGATTTAATAAGGTGACTTTAATACTCCATTTACAGCAACGGACAGATCATCCAGGCAGAAAATCAATAAAGAAACAGTGGCCCTGAACAATACACTGGACCAGGGGGATTTGACAGGTATATTCAGAACTTTTCATCCAAGAGCAGCCGAATACACATTCTTCTTGAGTGCATGTGGTACATTCTCCATGACAGATCACATACTGAGTCACAAAATAGCCCTCAATAAATGTAAAAGAATTGAGATCATAACATGCATATTCTCAGATCACAATGCTATGAAACTTGAAAATAGCCACAAGAAAAAGTTTGGAAAACCTCCAAATGCATTGAAGTTAAAGAACATCCTGCTAAAGAATGAATGGGTCAACCAGACAATTAAAGAAGAAATTTCAATACATACGGAAGCAAATGAAAATGAAAAAATGACAGTCCAAATCCTTTGGGATGCAGAAAAGGCAGTCCTAAGAGAAAAACACATTGCAATCCAGGCCTATCTCAAGAAACAAGAAGAGTCCCAAATACAAAATCTAACAGCACACCTAAAGGAACTAGAAGCAGAACAGCAAATTAACCCCAAGGCCAGCAGAGGAATATAAATAACAAATATTAGAACAGAAATAAACAATATAGAATCCAAAAAAACACACACACAAAAAATAAAAAACAGTAGAACAGATCAATGAAACTAAGAGCTGGTTTTTTGAAAAAAATAAACAAAATTGGATAATCCCCTAGCCAGACTTCTCAAAAAGAAAAGAAAAAAGACCCAAATAGATAGAATCACGAATGAAACAGGAGAGATCACAACCAGCACCACAGAATAACAAACAATTATCAGAGAATACTATGAAAAATTATATGCCAACAAACTGGACAACCTGGAAGAAATGGACAAATTCCTAGACATCCACACACTACCAAAACTCAAAAAGGAAAAAACGGAAAATTTGAACAGACCCATACCTAGTGAAGAAATTGAATCAGTCATCCAAAATCTCCCAACAAATAAGAGTCCTGGGCCAGATGGCTTCCCAGGGGAATTCTACCAGACATTTAAAACAGAGGTAACACCTATCCTTCTTAAGCTGTTCCAAAAAATAGAAACTGAAGGAAAGCTTCTGGATTCATTCAAAGAAGCCAGCATTACTTTGATTCCCAAACCAAACAGGGACCCCACAAAAAAGGAGAATTACAGGCCAATACCTCTGAGGAACATGGATGCGAAAAATCCCAACAAGATACTAGCAAATCACATTCAACAGTATATTAAAAGAATTATCCACCATGATCAAGTCATTCGCCATAATCAGAGTCATTCCTGGGCTGCAGGGTTGGTTCAGTATTCGCAAACCAACCCATGTGATACATCACATTAATAAAAGAAAGGATAAGATCCTGTCAATAGATGGAGAAAAAGCATTTGACAAAATATAGCATCCTTTCTTAATTAAAACCCTCAAGAAAGTCAGGATAGAAGGAACATATCTAAACATCATAAAAGTCATGTATGAAAAGCCCACAGCTAATATCATCCTCAATGGGGAAAAATTGAGCGCTTTCCCCCCCGAGATCAGGAACACGACAGGGATGTCCACTCTCACCACTGTTGTTTAACATAGTGTTGGAAGTCCTAGCCTCAGCAATCAGACAACAAAATGAAATGAAAGCATCAAAAGTGGCAAAGAAGAAGTCAGACTTTCACTTTTCACAGATGACATGATACTCTACATGGAAAACCCGATAGACTCCACCAAAAATCTGCTATAATTGATACATGAATTCAGCAAAGTCGCAGGATACAAACTCAATGTACAGAAATTGGTTGCATTTCTATACACCAATAATGAAGCAACAGGAAAAGAACTCAAGAAATGGATCCCATTCACAATTGCACCAAGAATCATAAAATACCTAGGAATAAACCTAACCAAAGATGTAAAAAACCTGTATGCTGAAAACTATAGAAAACTTATGAAGGAAATTCCACAAAGAAATGGAAAAACATTCCATGCTCATGGATTGGAAGAAAAAATATTGTTAAAATGTCAATACTACCCAAAGCAATCTACACATTCAATGCAATCCCAACCAAAATGACACCAGCATTCTTCTCAAAGCTAGAACAAACAATCCTAAAATTTGTATGGAAACACAAAAGACCCCAAATAGCCAAAGTTATGTTGAAAAAGAAAACTGAAGCAGGAAGCATCACAATCCCAGACTTTAGCCTCTACTACAAAGCTGTAATCGTCAAGACAGCATGGTATTGGCACAAAAACAGACACATAGATCACTGGAATAGTATAGAGAACCCAGAAATGGACCCACAAATGTGTGGCTGACTAATCTTTGACAAAGCAGGAAAGAGTATCCAATGGAAAAAAAAAATACAGGCTCTTTAGCAAATGGTGCTGTGGAGAACTGGACAGCAACATGTAGAAGAATGAAACTAGGCCACTTTCTTACACATACACAAAAACAAACTCAAAATGGATGAAAGACCTAAATGTGAGACAGGAAACCATCAAAACCCTAGAGGAGAAAACAGGCAACAACCTCTCTGACCTCAGTGGCAGCAATTTCTTGCTTGACCCATCTCCAAAGGCAAGGGAATTAAAAGCAAAAATGAACTATTGGGACCTCATCAAGATAAAAAGCTTCTGCACAGCAAAGGAAACAATCAACAAAACTAAAAGGCAACTGACAGAGTAGAAGAAGATATTTGCAAATGACATATAAAGGGTTAGTATCAAAAATCTATAAAGAACTTACCAAACTCAACACCTGAAAAACAAATAATCCAGTGAAGAAATGGGCAGAAGATATGAATAGACATTTTTTCCAAAGAAGACATCCAGATGGCCAGCAGAAACATGAAAAGATGCTCAACATCACTCATCATCAGGGAAATACAAATCAAAGCCACACTGAGATACACCTCACACCAGTCAGAGTGGCTAAATTAACAACTCAGGAAACAACAGATTCTGGCAAGGATGTGGAGAAATGGTAACCCTCCTGCACTGTTGGTGAGAATACAAACTTGTGCAGCCACTCTGGAAAACAGTGTGGAGGCTCCTCAAAAAATTAAAAATAAACTACCCTACAACCCAGCAATAGCACTACTAGGAATTCATCCAAAGGAGACAGGAGTGTTGATTCATAGGGGCATATGTACCACAATGTGTATAGCAGCGCTTTCAACAATAGCCAAATTATGGAAAGAGCCTAAATGTCCACCAACTGGTGAATGGATAAAGAAGATGTGGTTTATACATACAATGGAATACTACTTGGCAATGAGAAAGAATGAAATCCTGCCATTTGCAGCAACATGGATGGAACTGGAGGGTATTATGCTAAGTGAAATAAGTCAGGCAGAGAAAGACAGATATCATATGTTTTCACTCATATGTGGAACTTGAGAAATTTAACAGAAGACCAGGGGGGAAGAGAAGGGGAAAAAAATAGTTACAAATACAGAAGGAAGGAAGCAAACCATAAGAGACTCTTAAATACAGGGAATAATCTGAGGATTGATGGCAGGGGGGGTGGGGTCAAGGGAGAGGGGAGTATGGGTGATGGGCATTGAGAAGGGCACTTGTTGGGATGGGCACTGGGTGTTGTATGTAAGTGATGAATCACAGGAATCTACCCGCAAAACCAAGAGCACACTATATAACTGCATGTTAGCCAACTTGACAATAAATTTTATTTTATTTTAAAAAAATGGGAAGAAGACATGAATAGACATTTTTCCAAAGAAGACATCAAGATGGCTAACAGACGCATGAAAAAAATGCTCAACATCACTCATCATCAGAGAAATACAAATCAAAACCATAATGTGATGTCACATCACACCTATCCAAATGACTAAAATCAACAACACAAGAAACAACAGGTGTGGGCAAGGATGATACTGCAAACTGGTGCAGCAACTGTGGAAAATAGTATGGAAGTTCCTCAAAAAGATAAAAATATAAGTACCATACAATCCAGCATCACTAGGTGGTTACTCAAAGAGTACAAAAATACTAATTCAAAGGGATTTATGCATGCCAGTGTTTATAGTAGCATTATCTACAATAGCCAAATTATGGAAACAACTCAAGTGTCCATCAGTTGATGAATGGATAAAGAAGAGGTGGTATGTATACACAATACCATAAAAAAGAAGGAAATCTTCCCATTTACAATGGTATGGATGGAGCTAGAGAAAGTCACTCAGAGCAAGACAAATACAATGTGATTTCACTCATAATTGGAATCTAAGAAATAAAACAAACAAGCAAAGGGACAAAAAAGAGAAAGAGAGGCAAACCAAGAAACAGATTCTTAACTATAGAGAACACATTGATAGTTAGGTTGCCAGAAGGGAGGTGGGTGGGGGGAATGGGTGAAACGGGTGATGGGGATTAAGGAGTGCACATGTTGTGATGAGTACCAAGTGTTGTAAGGAATTGTTGAATCACTATACTGTACACTTGAAACTAATATAACACTGTATGTTAAATAACTTTAATGTAAATAAAAACTTTAACAATGGTATTGGTGATGGATATATGGAGATTATTATACTATTCAATATTTCTACAATAAACAATTGCAATGGTTAAATTAAAAAAATAAAAGCAACATATGGAAATGAGTAGCATTTCTGTACACTAACAACAATATATCTGCAAAAGAAATAGAGAAATGAATGTCACTTACAATAGTGTCAAAAACAATATAATACTTAGGAATATACTTAACCAAGGAGGTGAAATATCTGTACACTGAAAACTATTAAGACATTGATGAAAGAAGCTGAGGACACAAATAAATGGAAAGATATCCTGTGTTCAAGGATCAGAATAATTAATATTGTTAAGATATCCATATTGCCCCAAACCATCTATAGATTCAATGCAACCCCTATCAAAATTCCAATGGCATTTTTTACAGAATTGGATAAAATGATCCCAAAATTTGTATGGAACCTCAAAAGACCTCCAAATGTCCAGATTAGTCTTGAGGGGAAAAAACAAAGCTGGAGGCATCACACACCCTTATTTCAAACTATATTACAAAGCTATAGTAATCAAACACTATGGTATTGGCATAATACCATAAATCAATGGAACAGAATCAAAATCCCAGAAACAAACTCATGCATATTAAGTTAAAAATATTTGACATGGAGCCAAGAATACTCAATAGGGAAAGGACGGTCTTCATCAAATAGAGCTGGGAAAACTGGATAACTACATGCAGAAAAGTGAAACTGGACCACTCCCTGCTACCCCTCACAAAAATTAACTTGAAAGGGACTAAAGACTAAACATAACATGTACTAACATAAAATTCCCAAAAAAAGAGGAAAAACTCCCTGACATAGATCTTGGCAACTATTTATAATTTATATACACATGACACCAAAAGCAATAATCAAGTGGGACTACATTAAACTCAAAAGCTTATGCACAGCAAGTGAAACAGTTGCAAAACAAAATGGAAACCTACAGACAAAATATGCAACTCAGTAGCAGAAAAGCAAACAATCTGATTTAAAAATGGGGAGGGGGGGGGCGCCTGGGTGGCGCAGTCGGTTAAGCGTCCGACTTCAGCCAGGTCACGATCTCGCGGTCCGTGAGTTCGAGCCCCGCGTCAGGCTCTGGGCTGATGGCTCAGAGCCTGGAGCCTGTTTCCGATTCTGTGTCTCCCTCTCTCTCTGCCCCTCCCCCGTTCATGCTCTGTCTCTCTCTGTCCCAAAAATAAATAAAAAAAAAAAAAAAAAAAAAAAAAAAAAAAATGGGGAGGGGATCTGAAAAGACATTTTTTCCAAAGATGTCCAAATGTCCATTAGGTACAGGAAAAGATCCTCAACATCACTTATCATCAGGGAAATGCAAATTAAAACCACAATGAGATACCACCTCATATCTGTTTTAATGACTATTTTTTTAAGGGAGATAACAAATGTCAGTAAGGATGTGGAGAAAAGGAAATGCTTATACACAGCTGATGGGAATGTAAATTGGTGCGCCACTATTAAAAAACAGTATGGAGTTTCCTCAAAAAATTAAAAATATAACTAGGATATGACGGAGCAATTCCACTTCTGGGTATATATCAAAGGAAATAAAACCAGTATATCGAAGAGATATCTACACTCCCATATACTGCACCATTATTAACAATAGCTAGGGCATGGAAACAAACTAAGTGTCCATTAACAGATCAATGATAAAGAAAATGTTATACACACACACAAACACACAGTGAAATACTAATCATATAAAAAAGGAAATCCTTCCATTTGCAACATGGATGGAAATTTAGGGCATTATCTGAAGTGAAATAAACCAGACAGAGAAAGACAAATAATGTATGATTTCACTTATATATGGAATCTAATAAAGTCAAACTCACAGAAACAAGAGAGGATGATTCCTAACAGCTGGGGTGTGGGGGAAATGGGGATGAATAATTTCTGGCAATGTAATGTACAGCATGGTGACTATAGTGAATACTGCATTACATACTTGAAAGTGGCTAAGAGACTAGATCTTACATGTTCTCACCACACGAAAAAGCTATGTGAGATAATTGATATATTAACTAACCTTATAGTAGTAATCATTTAGCAATGTATGTGCATCAAATCATCATTGCACACCTTAAATTTACACAATGCTACATGTCAATTACATCATGATAAAGCTGGAAAAAATGTGAATAAAAATAGGAATTTATATAAGAAAAAAGGAATTAGAAAGTTATCATTTTGCAGATATCAGACTGAACAATTGGGCTGGGTAAGAAACATGAGTAAATGCTAAGTATACTGGATGAATCTTTGAGGAGTAAATCAATACCTTATGCCTTCTGACATGATGAACTTAGAATACGGAATCATTTCTATGGTATCCTTGAAAAAAGTTACTCAAATCTAGTCATGAATAAACATCAGACAAAAACAGTCTGAGAGATTCTACAAAATAACTGGTCTGTACTCTTCATTAAAAATGTCATTCAGGGGGCATCTGGGTGACTCAGTAGATTGATGGTCTGACTCTTGGTTTCAGCTCAGGTCATGATCTCATGGTTCGTGGGATCAAGTCCCACATTGGGCTCTGTGCTGACAGCATGGAGCCTGCTTGGGATTCTCTCTCCCTCTCTCTCTCTGCCCCTTCCCTGCTTCTCTCTCTCTGTCTCTCAAAATAAATAACCACTTCAAAAAATGTCATAAAGTACATAAAAACTACATCACATAAAAAGACAAGAGTTGTAGTAGATAAAAGGAGACAAGATAACTCTAAGATTTTCTTTAGCAATAAAGTATGTTATTTGGGGCGCTTGGGTGGCGCAGTCGGTTGAGCGTCTGACTTCAGCCAGGTCACGATCTCGCACTCCGTGAGTTCGAGCCCCGCGTCGGGCTCTGGGCTGATGGCTCGGAGCCTGGAGCCTGTTTCCGATTCTGTGTCTCCCTCTCTCTCTGCCCCTCCCCCGTTCATGCTCTGTCTCTCTCTGTCCCAAAAATAAATAAAAACGTTGGAAAAAAATAATAATAAAGTATGTTATTTGAACAAATGGTAAAACTTGAATAAGGTCTGTGGATTGGATAATATTGGATCAATATTAATTCCTGCTTTGGTAGTTATGTTGTGGTTATATAGAATGTCCTTTTTTAAGGAAACACAAACTGAAGAATTTGGGATAAAGAGGAGTCATGTCTACAATTTACTGTCAAAAATTTTTTTAACATTAAAAAAATTTTTTTTAAAGAGCCACCTGGGTAGCTCAGTTGGTTAAGCATCTGACTTGGGCTCAGGTCATGATCTCACAGTTTGTGAGTTTGAGCCCCACATTGGGCTCTGTGCTGACAGCTCAGAACCCGGAGCCTGCTTCGGATTCTGTGTCTCCCTTTCTATCTGCTCCTCCTCTGCTCACACTCTGTCTCTCACTCTCAAAAATAAATAAACATTAAAGAAAATAATAAGTAAGTAAATAAATAAATAAATAACTTAGAAAAAGTGATATGTTTATGTGGGGAGAGGGTTGAAGTACATGTAGCTAAATGTTAACATTTGGGAAATCTAGGTGAAGAATACATGGGAATTTTAAGATGTTCTTTCAAATTTTCTTTCAGTCTGAAATTATGTCAAAATAAAAATTTTAAAGAAAAAAAAGTATAGCTGAATTATCACAAGGAAAATCAACAGAGAAATGACAGATTAGTAAGAAACATGCAAGGCATACAACAAAGGAATCCTGTCCGAAATATATAAAATCAACAAAAAAAGAAGATAATAGGCAAAGACAATATGCAGGCAGTTCACAGTAAAATAAATAAAAATGGCTTCTAAACACACACACACACACACACACACACACACACACATGCGCGCGCGCGCGCGCGAACCCCACCACGTTCATATTAAAATATGGTTAAGATGCGTGGATGGCGCAGTTGGTTAATTGTCAGACTCTTGTCTTGGCTCAGGTCACGATCTCACAGTTTGTGAGTTCGAGCCCTGCACTGGGCTCTGTGCTAACAGCACAGTGCCTGCTTGGGATTCTGTCTCTCTTTCTCTTTGCCCCTCCCCAGCCTATTCTCTCTCTCTCTCTCAAAATAAATAAACTTAAAATATGGTTAAAATATGTACATAGTTACCTTTTTCTCATTTCAGACTCAGAAAAAATTTGACAATCCTTTAACTTCTATAAAGTTAAAATATCCCCAACCCAAAAATCTATGTAAAAAGTATACTGTATACTTTCTGACATGTAAAAACATTAGCTACAAACAAATGCCCATCAAAATGTGATAGGGTGGGGCGCCTGGCTGGCTCAGTCAGGAGAGCACGTGACTCTTGATCTCAGGGTCCTGAGTTTGAGACCCATATTGGGTGTGGTGATCATTTTTTTTAATATGAAAAAAATGTGATGGAGTAAATAATAATGGTACATCCATTATCAATGTATATATAGAATATATACAAATAACATTTAAAAATAAGTGATACAGATATGTGTACTAATATCCAGAGTAATTAGCCAGCCATGCTGATTTTCTGCTTAAATTCCAAAGATTAAAATTGGCAGAGGAATGTGGGGATTGCATTTACTGCATATTCTCTTGTAATGTTTTAAATATTTTAAGCAAGTGTATATATTATCAGTAATAGATGAACTATATTTTCTCATAGAACTAAATGATATAGCTGTTGTTTTAACAGAATCTATTAATTCTGCAACTGAAATCTATTAATTCTTTCTTTCCGATGTTGATATCAATATTTGCATTTTCTCATCTTATTTCATATGCATATTTTCTAATACTATGTTAAACAATAATGGCACCAGTTGAAAAACCTAATTGCTGATTTTTAAAAGTTTATTTATTTTGAGAGAGAGAGTGTGAGTGGGAGGGGCAGAGAAAGGGAGAAAGAGAATCCCAAGCAGGCTCTGCTCTGTCAGAGAAGCCCAACACAGGGCCCAAAATCCCAAACTGTGAAATCATTGACATGAACCAAAATCAAGAGTCAGACACACTTAACTGACTGAGCCACCCAAGAGCCCCCTAACTACTGATTTTAATTCAACTATTTATTTCTATTTAAAATAATTTGTTGTTGGGGCGCCTGGGTGGCGCAGTCGGTTAAGCGTCCGACTTCAGCCAGGTCACGATCTCGCGGTCCGTGAGTTCGAGCCCCGCGTCAGGCTCTGGGCTGATGGCTCGGAGCCTGGAGCCTGTTTCCGATTCTGTGTCTCCCTCTCTCTCTGCCCCTCCCCCGTTCATGCTCTGTCTCTCTCTGTCCCAAAAAGAAATAAAAAACGTTGAAAAAAAAATTAAAAAAAAAATAAATAAAAATAAAATAATTTGTTGTTGCTATTAGCAAAATAACTACATTTGAGTAGTTTCTAACCATGTCTATTTTGTTAGTAAAGAATGATGAATTGATCAAATACTTTTCAGTAAATATTGATATTAAACCTATTGTCTTATGTATTTATTTTTTAATTTTTAAGTTTATTTATGAGAGAGACAGAGACAGCATGAATGGGGGAGGGACAGGTAGTGAGGGAGAGAGAAAATTTCAAGCAGGCTCTGCACTGTCAACACAGAGCTCGATGTGGGGTTTGAACTCATGAAACCTCGATATGACCTGAGCTGAAACCAAGAGTTGGAGGCTTAACCGACTGAGCCACCCAGGTGCCGCTCCTTTCTCTTTTTTTAAATGTTTATTTTTGAGAAAGAGCAAGAGCAGAGAAGGGCAGAAAGAGAGGGAGACAGGATTGGAAGCAGGCTCTGTGTGGGGCTCAGGAACTGTGAGACCATGACCTGAGCGGAAGTCAGAGGTTTAACTGACTGAGCCACCCAGGCGCCCTGCCTTTCTCTTTTAACTTAGGTTATTCTCACTGATATCCCATCACTTTTGAATTTCAGGATTAAAATCATTACTAGTTTTTATTTTATATACTGCAAGATTCATTCTATGTGCTAAAATGTTACGAGTGTTGCATCTATGGTCATAAGCTACAAGAGTTAATAAATAATTCCTTATTTTTGCATTATATTTATTATGATGGCTTTATAGTGATGGCGTATTTTTAAATTTCAATGAAGCAATGAAAAGAAATAAAAATATATTGGGAAATGCTACCTCTAGGATTTGGAATAATTTGAATTAATAAAATTATCTGGTCTCTAAACATACCAAAATCAGATATGAATCCAACTTTTCATGTTGTTTTTTAAAAATCAGCTTTATTGATATAATTTACATACAATAAACGGCATCAATTTAGTGTTCAATGCATTTGACAGTTGTGTACATTTGCAAAACCACCAACACAATAAAAATACAAAACATTTTCATTATCCTAAAAACATTCCTTGTTCCCCTTTGATGACCATCCCTCCCTCCACCCCCGGCCCCAGGCAACCACCAATCTGATTTTTGTCACTTTCTGTTAGTTTGCATTTCCAGAATTTCATATAAATGCAATTATTCAGTATGTTATACCTTTATGTATGGCTTCTTTTACTCAAAATGACTTCAATTTATCTGTGCTGTTGCACATGTCAGTAGTCATTGCTCCTTACTGCTGAATAACACTGTAGCAGTCATTTATGGATACGCAACATTTTGGATATTTATTCACTTGATGATGGACATGTGAGTTATTTTCAGTTTGAGGCTATTATGAATAAAACTATCCACAATCAAGTATAAGTCTGTATGGGACATAAGTTGTTGGTGCTTTTGGGTTAAATATGGGGAGTGGAATGACTAGGTTGTAATGGTAGCTGTATGTTTTAACTGCTTAAGAACTTGAAAACTATTTTTCAAAGTGTTTCTGTCATTTCAAATTTCCACTTGCCACAAATGAGTTCCAGTTTCTGCACAACTTCCAACATGTGATGCTGCCAATCATTTTGATTTTAGTCATTGTAATGAGTGTATAGAGGTATCATTGTGATTTTAATTTGTATTTCCTTAATGGCTAATGTTGAAAATGCTTTCTTGTCCTTCTTGGCCACATCACATCTTCTTTCATGAACAACCTTTGAATTTGTTGCAATTTTTTAATTAAATTATTTGCTTTCTTATAATTGGGTTGTAAATGTCCTTAAATTTTCAGGATACAAATCTTTTGTCAGATATCTATCGCAAATATTCTCTCCCATTCTGTATCTTGCCTTTTCATTTTGGTAGTAGTGCTTTTCAAAGGATGAATTATTAATTTTGAAAAGTCAAATTTATCTTTTTTTTTTTCTTTTATAGTTCATTATTTATGTGTCCTATTTAAGAAATCTTTTCCTAATGTCCTGGTATATTTTTAAAAAATTTTTAATGTTTCTTTATTTTTGAGGGACAGAGACAGAGTATGAGCTGTGGAGGGGCAGAGGGAGAGGAGACACAGAATCTGAAACAGGCTCCAGGCTCTGAGCTGTCAGCACAGAGCCCGATGCGGGGCTCGAACTCACAGACTGCGAGATCATGACCTGAGCCGAAGTCAGACGCCCAACCAACTGAGCCACCTAGGCGCCCCTGTCCTGGTATATTTTAAATGGTTGCTCTGTATAATGATATTTAGCATCTACTGTAAGGTTATCAACTTTTTTCATTTCCCTTTTGATTTGGATCAATTCCCTCTTGCCAGGAAATCATTCATTTACTCTAGGTAGTATTCTCTCTCTTGATCCTATTAATGGATACAGTATCAATTGTGCTTCTTCTTACTCATTACAAATCTTATGTAAATTTGCTATCTCTTTACCTTATTTAAACTTATGTGGGGGATCTACTGGGGTTTTAAAATATTTTTCTACTTTAAAAGAAAAAGGATGGATTACTTTATACATCTTGATGCCTGAATAAATTTAGGCACGCTCTCAGATACAAGAGAAACCTAGAATAGAATGGCTTATGTAAAATCTGCTTATTTCTATCACCTAGCAAAAGTCTGGAGTTAACTTGCTATTAGTGTTGACTAAATATTGTCACGACCAGTGTCTCTGATTCTTTCCCCTAGGATTGAGAGAAGGTTGCCATGCCACTGCCCCAGGCGTCATGTGCAAGGCCAGAAGGTGGGTAAATTAATGGCAGCAGCTAAATCTGTCCCTTTTTAGGAAAGCAAAGGTTTTCCCGGAACACACCTATCAGTGTTTTGCTTTTCCTGGCCTGAGTCAGTCACCGGGCAAACTAACAGCTTCAAAAGATGCTAACAAAGTAAGCAATAAGGGAAGAGGATTGGAATTGCTTAGCAAACGCAACACTGTCTAAAACTGTGAAAGTGGCTATCCATCCCCAAGAAACAAATAATCACTTTTCCTAAAGATACACAACATATACCAAAAAAGACACTTAAAAATCTTCTAATATGTGAAGCTTAACTAAGACTAGAAACTCAGAAACTATAATAGACAGACATATTTAAACATGTAAAAAATAAAATTATGTGAATGAGAAAATATATACAAAGTCAAGAGTCAAGCAATAGTTTTCTTAAGAGTTCTTACCATTGACATACAAAAAGCTGTTACAAATTGACAATCCAAAATAAATAAATAAATAAATAAATAAATGGTATAAAAAGGCAACTCACAAAAGAGCAAGGTATATGGCCAAGAAACACTTAAAGAGGTACATTAATATGTAAATTAAAAGTAGTTATCACTTTGCAATCAGAAAACTTCTCCAAGTTAAAAAGTCACCACTATTTTTAGTATAGGGGAAACCGTTTTATACACTAATGTTGGAAATATGAAATGCAAGTCTTACTCCACAGAGATCTGGCAATTTCTTTAAATAAGAAAACACAGATGGGGCGCCTGGGTGGCTCAGTCGGTTGAGCATCCGACTTTGGCTCAGGTCATGATCTTGCTGCAGTTCATGAGTTTGAGCCCCACTTCAGGCTCTGTGCTCACAGCTTAGAGCCTGGAGCCTGCTTTGGACTCTGTGTCTCCCTGTCTCTCTTCTCCTCCCCGGCTCACACTGTCTCTCTTTCAAAAATAATAAACATTTTTTAAAAATTAAAAAAAACCGCACTCATATGTGTGCACATATATTAATGGTCTATATGACCAAGTAAAAAGAAAACTATGAAGTTGACAACCATTGCTCACATGGTGACAGACTGCTGCAGTGGCTGGAGTTGCTAGAAGAGTGGACAAAGTCCAAATTCAGTCAATAAAACATGTCACACTTACATAGTTTTATGTGTGTCTACACACACGTATGTGTTTCAACATATTTAATTAAAAGAAAGGCTGATGTGTGGTGGGGACACTTCTGTCAATGAGGTGGCATTGTTCTCCATTGGGGTCTTCATCTGGTGGGCTCCTCTCCTGAGTATTGTCTTCTCCTACCTCTATATTATCTCTACGGCCTTGAGGACCCGCTCCCTAGAGGGGAGGCAAAAGTCCTTCCTACTATGGCAGCACCACGTTCACATACGTATGGCCCCTCACTCACTGGGGGAAGACCAGCTGGTCTCCGTCCTGTATGGTGTTGTCATCCCCGTGCTAAACCCCATCATCTGCCCTTGAAAGAGTAAGGACAGGAGAAAGGCCTTGAAAGCGGTGGCAGAAAAGGTAGCAGCCTTCAAATCTCATTTCCCTTGACTTGTACTGTTTCTTTTTCTATGATGATTAGTGATAGAAAATTACCCTACTGACACAATCTGGTTGTTTCTTGCCAACATTACTAATAAAACTCTAAGAATTAAAATTTCAATGACAAAACAAATGGGGCAAAATGTTAACAATAGATGAATTTGGGTAAAGGGTTACTATATATTTTTTGTACTCTTCCTATTCTTGAAACACTTCTATCTGTTCTATGTTTTAAATGATTTCCACATAAAAAGTTTAAAAAGTTTTAAAAAAGGCAATTATTGGGCTGGCCTATTTGTCCCCACTGGTTTGAGACACAGGCATGAAATTTAACCAATAAACAAAATGAATTATATTTCTTGTGAAATTTGCTTCTATGGGAATACTTCTTCTTCCTGTAACAAATTTAGTATCCTTCCAGTATGAAGTTTATGGCATTTTAAGAAAATGATGTATTTGGGGGCACCTGGGTGGCTCAGTCGCTTGAGCACCCGACTTCAGCTCAGGTCATGATCTCACGGTTTTCGAGTTTGAGCCCCGCATCGGGCTATAGGCTCTCAGTTCATAGCCTGGAGCCTGCTTCAGATTCTGTGTCTCCCTCTCTTTCTGCTCCTCCCCCACTCACACTCTGTCTCTCAAAAAATGAATAAATGTTAAAAAAAATTTTTTTAAAGAAAATGATGTATTTGAAAAGAAAATTTGATGTATTAAGAAATGATTTAATTCTTCTCCATTGTCTATGATGTCCAGTAAGATACAACTCATGGACAAAGACTTTTTGACATACAGCAATTCTGTAGGATAATTTACAATTGGTTCAAACTTACATGAGAAGCCTTTCTCATTTTCAGAAAATACACAATTTCACTCATGCACAAATACTGAATACTGAAAACTGATTTCTGAATGAAGATATTTTCACACAAAGTGCATTAATTTTGTCTACTTCCAGCAGACATTTTATGATTTCTACGTGGTTCTTCAAGGGATTGCTTTTATAGGTTTCTCTCTCCAAAATGAGTTTCCGGGAAACAATAAGCTTTTGGCCTGTTTCTCTCATGTGTGAATTTGCTGACGTTCAGAAAGCTGACTTTCCAGCAGATGATTTTTCTGGTTATTGTATACATAAGGTTTCTCTCCAGCATGAATTCTGTTATGTAATGAAGTAATGATTTGTGAATGAAGCTCTACTCACATTTACTAAGAAAACTACTCTCTCCTATGAATCATCTGATATATAAATGTTGGTTTGAGTTAAAGTTTTCTTACATCTACTGAGTTCACAAAGTAAGATTCCTTTTAAAAATTAAAGTACATTGCGAATTAAATTTACATTGTAAAACTTTTTTAAAAGTTCTGCTGTAAATACAAATGAACTATATTATAGTTCTGGCATAAAAAGCTATGTCCAATTCACACTACTCTCCTTCTTGCACATGCATCCAATCTATACTATCCTTGGAGTTCCATCTAAGTAAGAGTTAGCTCCCCCCATTCCACCCAGAACTGTTCCATCATCCATTCCCCAATTTCCAGCGCCCCTTCAAATATGTGGAGGCCCACAAAAGGAAGTCTTCCTTTCTCCTAGATGTTACCATGTTGACAGAAGGTAACATATCTTCTTTTTTTGGCTTAGTAATGTAGAATTGTTGTATGTATGTATGTATTTATAAAGTTTATTTTGAGAGACACAGAGAGAGAGAGAGAGAGGAGGAGGGACAGAGAGGGAGAGGGAGAGAAGAGAGAATTCCATAGGCTCTGTACTGGTTATGCAGAGCCTGATATGGGGCTCAAGTTCACAAACCATGAGATCATGACCTGAGCCAAAACCAAAAGTTGGACACTAACTGACTGAGTCACCCAGGTGCCCACATTTTTTAAAAATGTGCCTGGGAATAAAAAGGTTGAGAATCACTATCTCAGTGATCCTTCTAAATTAGTCTTTAAAATCCTTATTTTCAAACCCCCGGGCTCATACACCAGCCTTCATTAACTTAATTTCCTATTCATTACCCAAAGGAAAAAAGCCACACTATTAAAAAAGAAACATGACAGTCTCAATCTCCTTTTGCCAAAGATTGGCAGCTACCATAATAAAATCTGATACCACCACAGTCAGTTTTCTCTTAGGTTTTTCAAAGTTTACAAAATCTTCAACAAAACAGTAAATGCCTTAACTTTTAGCCACAAAAATAGGAAACAGTGTCACAAATCAGTGCATTTTCACTTTTAAATTAGCTTGGAAAACTCTGGTAATTTAAAAAACGTATTTCTGGACTCCACACTCCTTAGAAAGGAACAGCTATTGGGGTGCCTGGGTGGCTCAGTCTGTTAAGCGTCCAACTTCGGCTCAGGTCATGATCTCACCATTTGTGAGTTTAACCCCACTCAGGCTCTGTGCTGACAGCTGGGAGCCTGGAGCCTGCTTCGGATTCTGTCTCCCTCTCTCTACCCCTGCCCCGCCTCCACTCTGTCTCTCTCAAAAATAAATAAACATTAAAAAAAAAACTTTAAAAGAAAGGAACAGCTATCTCAGGGCATTGAAAACTTCTGCTAATGATTAGACAGAGCAGGTAGTACAGACAAGTACTTCCTTTGAGAACTAAAAATGGTGGAAGAAAATATTAAATATACTTAATTTTGTGATGGCACTGGAGAGTTACCAAGAAGTGAGAAAATACAGGAATAGGATTAGAGATAAGACATAACCTCTGGAGTCTAGGACTATTAAAAAGAGGTGTTTGCTAATTTTTAAAGCAAATACCGGAGAGGTTAAGACAGTTTTTAACAAATTTATGGACCTAATGGGACAAATACTAAAATTAAGTTCCTTCACAGAATGAGGCACCTAGAAAATCTCCCCAGGTCCTACATCTCTAGGGTGAAAAACACCAGACAAGCCTTCCCTGGGACTGGAGCCCAGTCTCACACTCTCAGTACAAGACTGGACGAAGACAGGCAGGGGTGCTTATGCTCTTGCCTAGTCCTACCTGTTAGAGTCAAAGGCAAATCTTCTCTGGAAGAGGATACCATCCAGACCGCTTCAGTGTCTCTGCAGTGCCTAATATATAGTGCCTGGTAGCTGATTTAAAATTACCAGGTATAGGGGAAAACAAGCATTACCAAAATCCGAAACAACGAATGGAAAAAGTTTTACAGAGGGTCTAAATAGTGGGGCAATCTCTAGACAAACCAGAGGAAGACATGAAGCAAAAGCATACTTTGTATAGATAACAGCAAGAAATTTCCCAAAAGGTAAAGAAAAAAACCACCAAGCTACAGATTAAAAAAAAACAACACAGCAAACCCCAAACAAGCACACAGAAAATCACACCTAGGCATGCCACTGTGATGCCACTTCGGCTGGCAGCCGAAGATAAGACAAATTTTGAAGGAGGGAGAGAAAAGGGGAAAAAAGCACATTATCTTCAAAGGTACTTACATTGAAAGCTTATTTTCAAAAAAAAAAAAAAGGAAAACATATATGGATTAATATAAATGAACATGGACTCAAATGACTGACATCAACTACACACAAAATCCAAATGCATGACATTAATACCATGTAAACCAAGAGGTATATAAAGGAGCTAATGTTCTAGCTCCTCACCTCATCTGGAAAGTAGAGACGGGACTCATTTATTTTAGCCTTCAATGAGTGAAGTATGCATACAGTATTAACATCTGATGCAGTAAATTTTAAGGCAAAAAAGAACATCAGTAGCAATAAAAACAGACATTTCATAATAAAGTTTCAATTAACCAGAAAGAGTATAACAACTCTAAATCTGAATGTATGTAAAAACAAAGACTCAAAATATAAGAAAAAAATGGGTTGATCTACAGGAGAGACAAATTCACAAATATTCTGGAAGATGAAACACTGCTTTTAGAATCAGAAAAAAAAAGATTTAAAAAAGTCTGTAAGAATACAGAGGGTCTGCAAACACAATGGGATTAATTTGTAGACACTGGGAGGGGACAGAGGATTACTCTTCCGAAAGTACAACCCTGTCTTCTTAGAAAACAAACTCAAATGTGAACAGTAGTGTCCCATAGTCACCTGGCACGTAATGGACGTGCAGAGAATGTACCAACAAAACTTCCATGGAAGGAAAGAATTCTAGGTTTTGAAACCCATTTTCTTAATTTGTCTCTTTTCCAAACAGAAATTTAAAAAAATATAGACTTCTGTGGATGAGGCTGACAGTCCAAAGTGCTGACCTCTGGATCTGTGACCTGAGTCCCATGGCCTCAGGGCCAGTCCTGAGGTGACAAGTAAGGAGTCTGTGGGGCTGCTGTCTACCTCATTGGTCACTCTGGGGACACAGCTGGGATAACTTTATGCCTCTTGGGTGTGAGTTACCTAGGCCATGGCAGGGAATTAATAAATACAGGAACATATTGGTTAATAACTAAAGAGGCCTATGAATATTCAAGTAGGCCTGTGGTTCTGATTACCAATCTCAAAGTCAAATAAAAAAAGTGTTTATCCAAATTCCCACACACTAATAGATACTATAAATAATAAATAAAAGTGGCTTCTTCCAAAAGGGGGGAAAAAAGTCCTTTGTGTCTTTAATGTCAATTTTCACAAAAAACCTCTGGCTTCTCTTCATTATAGACCTGAACTGTCTATACTTTTGCCTTGATTTCAGTGCCCTTGGACAATGAAAAAAATTTTTTAGCTCTCTGCTCATTAAGAACTTCCTTTAGTCAATATCGAATATTTTTGCTACCCAGGGCGTGAGAAGCTCAACAACCCTGAACTTATGAAGCTGCTTCGCCACAACATGAAACAAGAAAGACTAAGTCCTCTCCTTGCAGATTTGCTATTATTTCCAGGGGCTTGACAATTCCAGTACCTGTCTGGTAACTAAGTGTGGCCATCACACATCGCTTAAACTCTTCCTCCCAAGTATCTCCCGCAAACATGTAGCTGGACATCAGCTCTGTAATCCAGGCATTCCTACTTCTGACCAGAGGTAAGGTGGCTTTGGTTACCTCCTGCTTCTTAGTCCCATGGTAGCCTCTCATTCCTTGGTATCCCCACACCATGATTGTGGCACTGGACATGCTACTTCCCCAGTGTCAGATTTCTGATGTATCCTGAGCTGTGGCCTCCAGTTTAAGGCTTTCTTAAAGTCACTGCCTTTATAGGTCTTTTGTTTAGTATGAATTTTCTGGTGTTTAATAAGATTTGATCTGATAGTAAAGGCTTTTCCACACTCAGCACATATAAATGGTTTCTCTCCTGTGTGAATTCGATGATGCTCATGGAGTTGTGACTTCTTAATGAAGGCCTTCCCACAGTCACTGCATCCATAGGGTTTCTCTCCAGTATGAATTCTCCGATGCCGATTTAAGTGTGATTTCTGGATGAAGGACTTCCCACATTCAGTACAAATATAGGGTTTCTCTCCTGTATGAATCCTCTGATGCATAATTAGTGTTGATTTTCTTGCAAAAGCTTTCCCACATTCGCTGCACTCATAGTGTCTCTCTCCAGTATGAGATTGCTGATGTATATGGAGGCCTGACTTCCGAGTGAAGGCTTTTCCACAGTCACTACATTTATAGGGTTTCTCCCCAGTATGAATTTTCTGGTGCGTAAACAGATTCGATCTGTCGGTGAAGGCCTTTCCACACTCAGCACATCTGTAGGGTTTCTCTCCTGTGTGAATTTGCTGATGCACATGGAGTTGTGACTTCTTAGTGAAGGATTTCCCACAGTCACTGCATTCATAAGGCTTTTCTCCAGTGTGAATTCTCTCATGTGTAATAAAATGTGACTTATGGAAGAAGGCCTTTCCACATTCAGTGCAAACATAAGGTTTTTCTCCTCTGTGAATTCTCTGATGCATACTTAGTGTTGACTTCTGGATGAAGGCTTTCCCACACTCAGTGCATTCATAATGTCTCTCTCCAGTGTGGCATTTCTGATGTATCCTGAGCCGTGACTTCCAAGTGAATGATTTTCCACAATCACTGCATTTATAGGGTTTCTCTCCAGTATGAATTTTTTGGTGTTTGATGAGATTTGACCTGTCAGTAAAGGCCTTCGCACATTCAGTACATATATAAGGTCTCTCTCCAGTATGAATTTTCTGGTGTATAATGAGATTTGTCTTGTGAGTGAAGACTTTCCCACATTCTGTACATATAAAGGGATTCTCTCCTGTGTGAATTCTCTGATGCACATGGAGTTGTGACTTCTTTATAAAGGATCTTCCACAGTCACTGCATTCGTAAGGTTTCTCTCCAGTATGAATTCTCTCATGTGTAATAAAATGTGACTTCCGTATAAAGGCTTTCCCACATTCAGTACATACATAGGGCTTTTCTCCCGTATGGATTTTCTGATGCATACTTAGTGTTGATTTCCTTGTGAAGGCTTTTCCACATTCAGTACATTCAAAGTGCTTCTCTCCAGTATAATTTTTTTTATGTATATTGAGGTTTGAATTCTGAGAAACATTTTTCCCACATTCACTGTATTCATAGGGTTTTTCTCCAATATGAATTCCCTGGCATCTGAACAGATCTGACTTCTGGATAAAGGCTTTTCCATATTCACTGCATTTACAGTGATTCTCCTCAGTGTGAGTTTCCTCATGACTTGACTTGAGGCAAAAGTCCTCCTCATATTCAATGCATCTATAGGGTTTCTCTCCTGTAGAAGCCTTCTGAGGTACAGCAAGTTGGGGCTTCTGAGTGAAGACTGTCTCATATTTGCTGCATTCATGCTGTTTCTCCTCAGTATAGATACTTTGATGTGCAAAGAGGTGTGACCCCTGGGTGAAAATTTTTACAGAATCAGAATATAAATTGAGATTCTTCCCAGTATGAATTTTGTGATGTTGAATGAGAGCTTGCTTATGACTCAGAAGTTTCTTACACTGATTATATTCACAACCATTCATTTCTGTATGAGAATTCATAGGAGTGAAAATATTACCATATCTAATAATCTTATCAAGATTTTCTATTGCATTGTTTCTATAATTACATAAGCTTACAATAGGCTTCAAACTCCTTCCAAATGAGTCATAGTTCTGGAGTCTTTTTCTTGCAGGAACAAGGTATGTGTTTACATGATCAGTTTTCCCAGTGTCCTTATATTCACAGTCTCTCTCATTAGCTACTGTTTCCTTGTCAACAAAGGCGACATGACTTACACTTTTGTTCTGGTATTCCTCACATCTCTCCGTCTGTTTGTCATCTTGCCACAATTCTTCTAAAATGGAATAATATGGGTCATCTCTTGTAAAGAGATTAATTCTCTCAAACCGTATTGAAACTTCTTCAGACGTTCCCTGCTGTACAGTTTCAAAACCAATATCCCCATCTAAAAAAGAAGGAAAAAATAAAACACACAAAGAAGAGTTAAGAACATAGAAGGGATAATATATACAGGTGATTTAGGGTGAATACAGAGAACTGTGAGAAGCTTATATAAATTTAACAAATATGTATGCAAATATATAAAACATAAATAATACAGGATTTGTAATAGATTTATATGTGGGACAGCAGTAAAATGAACCCTTACAGTACATTTACTAAACAAGCAGTGGCAGCTAGATGTGCCAGGCACCGTCCTAAGTTCTATACTACCTCACGTAATCATCACACCCTTTCGTGCTTGGTGTCACCCTTGTCTTTATTTTACAGACGAGGAAACTGAGCCACAGAAGAGTCAGGTAACTTGCCCAAATCAATTGTTTAGTAACTGGAGAAGATGAGCCTCAAACTGAAGCCATGTCAGCTCCATGTACATTAGCATAAATACACAGTAAGGTGTCAGAGGGGCAAAGTGACAAACTATGTGGCTTAAAAGAAGCATATGGGTCTAGCTTCTTATCATCCTCATTATTCTTATCCTATTATTCTAGTTATCCTTCATCCACTAATCTCCCACTTTCTCTTTCCCTATTAACCACTGTGCCCTAAACACCAATTTATTTATGCACAGTGAAACTACTGCAGCTTCAGTCATTCTGACTTAGCCAAATGGCAAAAAATACCTATGATCCGATTCTTTGTTCTGGTTTGGGGTGGAGAGATACATGCACTCAACAGGAGGCATATAACAGCAGACAGGGGTGGCTTTCTGAAACAGGGCCTGAAAGCTGTCAATCAAAACCTGTCCTCTTCCTTTCTTTGGTTTACAAACCCACTGAGAGAAGAATTTGTCATGTGTTAGATAATAGGCAGTGACGTCAGTTGGGATCCATATACCTATGACAGGATAAACGTGGTGTTTTGAACAATGAAATCTATTAGTAGCACCTAAGATGAACTAGTAAAAAAATATGGAGGTAGCACATCCAAGTAAGGTTAGAATAAACTAAAGGCTTGAAGAAATATAGACATGGTTTTGAGTAAGAGGAGGAGGGCATCTAAGTGATATTTTCTAAAAGAGAAAAGTTAGTAAAAAGAGCAGAAAGAATTATTTGAGAAGATGTATCACAGGGAAAGTAAAGAACCACAATAGAACATGATGAAATTTTGAAAGGTGAGCTATCTACTCTGAGCATGGTGCACTGGACCTGCTCTTCCTTCATATATGCGGCCACCAGATGGACCCTTAAATGCAAAAGCCATCAGTCATTCCCCTGAGTATTCTATACAAGGGCCAATGCTTGCTTGAGACACACAATCAACAGTGACAGCATTAAGATTCGTTTCCCTGAGCCAAGCCTAGTGATGATCACAATTTATGCTGGAATTGAGACCCTTAATTTCAATCTGAGACACACAACTGTCTCTAAATGGCAATTTTAACTTTCAACTTGGGTTGGTTATACATATGACAGAGGCTCATAGGACTCAGCAAATGTAGCATAAAGCAGCAAAGTTCTAAGTATGTAGTCACCAGCAGGCAGGTGAAACTGATAGCAAAAGAGAAAAAAAAAAAAAAGAACCCTTTGGCACTGGTGATCATCTTGACATCCTGCTCACTGCACCAACTGTTAAGCTGCCTGCAAAGAAAGGATGGACCCCCCACCCCAAATTAGGTTCAGATGTCAAGACTGAGGATGTAATACACACACCAACAAGGTATGAACAGGTTCATTACTTAGCACAAGCAGTCAGGCTGACCACTCCTGTGCAGCTTCCCACCAGCACCGAGGGAGGGAGCACCTGTGCTTTCTTGTAGATTTGCCCAGATGTGGGGCAGAAGGCAAGGAGAGAGGGGTGAGGCTTAGGAGATGTCAGCAGTCAGTCAGACATCAAAAATGAAGTCAGATGTGACACCTAAAGCACAAGCCACAAAACCAAAATCAACAAGTGTAATTGTATCAAACTTAAAAGATTCTGTGTTCACAGTAAAAGAAATCAACAACAAAATGAAAGGAAAGCATACAGAATGGGAGAAGATATTTGCAACCATGTATCCAATAAGAGGTTAAAATCCAAAATAGATTAAAAAAAACCCGTAAGACTCACTAGCAAAAAACCAAATAACCTAATTAAAAAATGGGCAAAGGACAAGAATATTCTATCTAGCAAGGCTGTCATTCAGAATAGAAGGAGAGGGGGTACCTGGGTGGCTCAGGTCATGATCTCACAGCTCATGAGTTCAAGCCCTGCATCAGGCTCTGTGCTGACAGCTCAGAGCCTGGAGCCTGCTTCAGATTCTGTGTCTCCAGCTCTCTTTGCCCCTGCCCTGCTTGTTCTCTCTCTCTCGTTATTTCCCTCTCACTTTCTCTCTCTCTCTCTCTCTCTCAAAAAAATAAACATTAAAAAAATTAAGAAAAAAAAAAGAATAGACGGAGAGATAAAGAGTTTCCCAGGCAAACAAACTTAAAGGAGTTCGTGACCACTAAACCAGCCTTGCAAGAGATCCTAAGGGGTACTCTGTGAGTGGAAAGGAAAGACCAAAAGTGATAAAGACAAGAAAGGAACAGAAAAATCTGTAGAAACAACAAAACAAGTAATAAAATGGCACTAAATACATATCTACCAATAATTACTCTGAATGTAAATGGATTAAACGCTCAACTGAAGATACAGGATGTCAGAATGGATAAAAAAATAAGACCCTACAAGAGACTTGTTTTAGACGTAAAGATAGCTACAGATTGAAAGTGAGGGATAGAGAAACATTTCCCATGCAAATGGACCTCAAAAGAAAGCCACAGTAGCAATATTGTTATCAGACAAACTAGATTTCAAACCAAGGGCACTATATCATCATAAAGGGGCCTATCCAACAAGATCTAACAATTGTAAATATTTATGTCCCCAACATGCGGGCACCCAAATATATAACACAATAACAAAAGTAAAGGAACTCACTGATAATGATACCATAATAGTAGGGGACCCTAACACCCCACCTACAGAAAGGGACAGGTATCTAAGCAGAAAATCAACAAGTAAGCAATGGCTTTAAATGACACACTGGACCAGATGGACTTAACAGATATATTCAGAACATTTCATCCTAAAGCAGCAGAATACATACAGTTCTTCTCAAGTACATATGGAACATTCTCCAGAATAAATCACATTTTAAAATACATGGAAACAAATGAAAATGAAACACGATGGTCCAAAACCTTTGCGATGCAGCAAAGGCGGTCCTAAAAGCAAAGTATATACCAATACAGACCTACCTCAAGAAGAAAAATCTCAAATACACAACCTAACTTTACACCTAATGGAGCTAGAAAAAGAACAACAAGCAAAGTCTAAAGCCAGCAGAAGAAAGGAAATAATAAGTATTAGAGCAGAAATTATATAGAAACAAACAAACAAACAAAAAAGACGATACAATGGATCAATAAAACTAGGAGCTGGTTCTGTAAAAAAAATTAATAAAACTGATAAACCCCAAGCCAGACTTATCAAAAAGAAAAGAGAGAGGAGTCAAATAAATAAAATCACAAATAAAAGAAGAGAAATAACAACTAACACCAAAGAAATACAATTACAAAAGATTATGAAAAACTATATGCCAACAAATCGGACAACCTGGAAGAAAAGGATAAATTCCTAGAAACATAAACCACTATAACTGAAACAGGAAGAAACAGAAAACTTACACAGACCTACAGCCAACAAAGAAACTGAGTCAGTAAATCAAAAAACTCACAACAAACAAAAGTCCAGGGCCTGATGGCTTCACAGAGGACTTTTTTTTTTTTTTAAGTTTAAGGGGAAAGTGGGTGATGGGCATTGAGGAGGGCACCTGTTGGGATGAGCACTGGGTGTTGTATGGAAACCAATTTGACAATATATTATATGTAATATTTAAAAAATTCTCTCTCTCCTCTTCTGCCCCTCCCCCACTTGTGTTTTCTCTCTTTCTCTCTCTCTCTCTCTCTCTCTCTCTCTCTCAAAAAAAAAATATATATATATATGACAGGCTGACTGGTACATGAAAAGATGCTCACTCATCATCAGGGGAATGTGAATTAAAACCACAATGCAAGGGGCACCTGGGTGGCTCAGTCGATTGAGCATCCGACTTCGGCTGAGGTCATGATCTCACAGTCCGTGAGTTCGAGCCCTGCATCAGGCTCTGTGCTGACAGTTGAGAGCCTACAGCCTGCCTTGGATTCTGTGTCTCCCTCTCTCTCTGCCCCTCCCCTGCTCATGCTCTGTCTCTCTCTCTCAAAAATAAATAAAAACATTAAAAAAAAACCACACACACACACAATGCAATATCACTTCATGCCCGTTGGAATTTCCATCATCAAAAAGAGATTACAAATGCTGGCACAGATGTGGAGAAGAGGGAGCCCTTGTGTACTGTTGGCAAGAGTATAAACTGGTACAGCCACTGTGGAAAACAGTACAGAGGATCATCAAAAAATTAAAAATAGGGGCGCCTGGGTGGCGCAGTCGGTTAAGCGTCCGACTTCAGCCAGGTCACGATCTCGCGGTCCGTGAGTTCGAGCCCCGCGTCAGGCTCTGGGCTGATGGCTCAGAGCCTGGAGCCTGTTTCCGATTCTGTGTCTCCCTCTCTCTCTGCCCCTCCCCCGTTCATGCTCTGTCTCTGTCTGTCCCAAAAATAAATAAAAAACGTTGAAAAAAAAAAATTTTAAAAAAAAAAATTAAAAATAGAACTGTCATCTGATCCAGCAATTACACTTCTGGGAATATATCCAAAGGAAACAAAAACACTCATACAAAAACATATCTGCAACCCCATATTCCCTGCAGCAATATTTACAATAGTCAAGACATGGAAACAATCTAAGTGTCCATTGATGAATGAATGGATAAGGGTGTAGTGTACATATACAACAGAATATTATTCAGCCATAAAAAAATGAGGAAATCCAACCATTCGCAACTACGTGGATGGATCTGAAAGCACTACGCTAAGATAAGTGACAGAAAGATAAACACTACATAAGTGATAATCTCACTTACACGTGGAATCGAAAAAAAAACTAAATTCATAGAAAGGAAATCAGACTTGTGGTTACCCCAGGGAGAGGGTAGGAGAAGGGGACTGGAGGAAGGTGGTCAAAAGATACAAAATTATAAGCACCAACGACATGATGCACAGTATGGAGACTAGAGCTAACATTCCTATACAGCATGGAGGAAAATTGTTGAGAGTGATCCTGAGTTCTCATCACAAAGAAAAAACAATTCTCCCTTTTTTCTTTCTTTTCTTTTTATTGTATCTATATGAGCAGATGGATTTTATCTGAACCTATGGTTCATTTCACAGTATATGCAAATCAAACCATCATGTTGTTTATACAGTGATATATGTCATGTATTTCTCAATAAAATTGGAAAAATAAAGTCAGAATCTATTAGATATATGATGAGATGTTCAAAATATTTTATTAGAGAAACACAAATTAAAGCAATAACTAGAAATTATAATCCATTGGATTAGCCAAATTAGAAATTCTTAGAAACTGGGGCAGGGATGGAAAGAAACTGATGTCTTCGTACACTCATGGGACTGTAGAATAACACATTCAATCTAGAATAATGTGGTCATACTTCATCAAATAAAATATTATAACCCAATGATAAAGAAATCCCATTACTCTTCCTCAAGAAATTCTCATTACCAAAGAATAATTCATGAAGAAATTTATTGCAGTACTAATTGTAGTAGCTGGGAGGCTGGACAAGTAAAATGTGATGTCTCTCCGCACTATGGGATGCTATGCATCAGTTAGAAGCAATGAAGTAGATGGGGCGCCTGGGTGGCTTAGTCGGTTCAGCATCCGACTTCAGCTCAGGTCATGATCTCATGGTCCATGGGTTCCAGCCCCGTGTCGGGCTCTGTGCTGACAGCTCAGAGCCTGGAGCCTGCTTCGGATTCAGTGTCTCCTTCTCTCTCTGCCCCTTCCCTGCTTGCACTCTGTCTCTGTCTCTCTCTCTCTCTCTCTCAAAAATAAATACACATTTGGGGCGCCTGGGTGGCGCAGTCGGTTGGGCGTCCGACTTCAGCCAGGTCACGATCTCACGGTCCGTGAGTTCGAGCCCCGCGTCAGGCTCTGGGCTGATGGCTCGGAGCCTGGAGCCTGTTTCCGATTCTGTGTCTCCCTCTCTCTCTGCCCCTCCCCCATTCATGCTCTGTCTCTCTCTGTCCCAAAAATAAAATAAAAAACGTTGAAAAAAATTAAAAAAAAAAAAATAAATACACATTAAAAAATATTTTAAAAAAAAGAAGCAATGAACTAGAAAAACACATTGCAACATGAGCCAATTTAGTGCTAAGAGGAAAAAAAAGAAACTGAGTAGGACATATAGCACAGTACGCAGAGTACCATTTCTACAAATTAAAAATACTAACAATTTAAATTTTACAAACACTCTACAAATTCAAGGTTTGAGAGCAAACATATCAATTACATTAGAACAGTTACCTCTAAGAATAAAAACAAATATGGGGACTGAGAATTAAAAGAGAGAAATAAAGAAACAAATTGGGGGAGGGGAATGTTAGGTACATTGATAATGACATTAACTACAAACCAAGGAATATAATTAACTCAATTTCCTGTAAACAAAGTACAGAAACTTTTTGTAAAATGTCAAAATAAGTAAATTAGTTAGAAAGGTGAAGTCAGTGTTGTGTTACACTAGCCAAGTAAAAAGAAAATGTCAGGAAACATAAACTAATGTCATAAATAGTAAAACGCTGCCCCCCAAATGTAGTAATGGTACTCTCTAAGTCAACAGCTAGAGGAGAGACATGGGACATTATACAGGAGGGCACCTCTAAGTGACAATTCGGAAGTATTAAGGGGAAAGAGAGAAAATGAAAAGAAACCAGCAATAGTGTAACCCATAGTAATTTTTTAAAAAGGTAAATCAATGAGTATCTAAATGTGTAAGAGAAGGATTTAAGACCATGATGTGATGGAGGTAAAGAGAATAGAAATGCTAGAAAAAGGGAGAAAAACCATAAAGCAGGATCCTAGATCCAAATTAGGAGTAATTATAGAACATTCCCTCCTAGAAAGTCAAGGAAAGACAAGGACGCTGATATGGGAAGGGGCCTTAAGGTAGGAATGGCCTTCAGATATCTAGGGACTGCACCCACGCCACCATGCAGTTCCAAAAGTGGAGAATGTTACAGAAATGTCCTACTGACAGTGCCCCACAAGCCCAGCTGCTGCCCATACAACACACTCTCCATGCTCTCAGTCCCCTACTCACTGAGACAGTTGTGATTTGAAATGTCACCATCCAGCACACATGGCTCTTCTTGTTCCGAGTTGAAAATGACTTCTGGTTTGGGAACTTGACACCCTATCAACAGAAAATGACAAAAGACTTGCTTTCAGAGGCCATTCAATGAAGCATTCCATTTACTTTTCAGAAAAGTTCATGCAGAATAGAGGTATATTCATAACACACCAAATAGACAATTACTAACATAGAACAAATAGGACAAGCTATTACACACTTCAGATGACCTGCAGCCATTTTTTATATGAAATTTATTGTCAAATTGGTTTCCATACAACACCCAGTACTCATCCCAACAGGTGCTCTCCTCAATGCCCATCACCCACTTTTCCCCCACCCCTCAACTCCCATCAACCCTCAGTTTGTTCTCAGTATTTAAGAGTCTGTTATGGTTTGCCTCCTTCCCTCTCTGTAACTCCCCCCCCCTTCCCCTCCCCTCTGGTCTTCTGTTAAGTTTCTCAGGATCCACATATGAGTGAAAACATATGTGATCTGTCTTTCTCTGCCTGACTTATTTCACTTAACATAACACTCTCCAGTTCCATCCACGTTGCTACAAATGGCCAGATTTCATTCTTTCTCATTGCCACGTAGTATTCCATTGTATATATAAACCACATCTTCTTTAGCCATTCGTCAGTTGATGGACATTTAGGCTCTTTCCATAATTTGGCTATTGTTGAAAGTGCTGCTATAAACATTGGGGTACAAGTGCCCCTATGCATCAGCGTTCCTGTATCCCTTGGGTAAATTCCTAGCAGTGCTATTGCTGGGTCATAGGGTAGGTCTATTTTTAATTTTTTGAGGAACCTCCACACTGTGTTCCAGAGCGGCTGCACCAGTTTGCATTCCCACCAACAGTGCAAGAGGGTTCCCGTTTCTCCACATCCTCTCATCTATAGTCTCCTGATTTTTTTCATCTTAGCCACTCTGATTGGCGTGAGGTGGTATCTGAGTGTGGTTTTGATATGTATTTCCCTGATGAGGAGTGACGTTGAGCATCTTTCCATGTGCCTGTTGGCCATCTGATGCCTTCTTTAGAAAAGGGTCTATTCACGTCTTCTGCCCATTTCTTCACTGGATTATTTGTTTTTCGGGTGTGGAGCTTGGTGAGTTCTTTTTTTTTTTTTTTTTTTTTTTTTTTTTAATTTTTTTTTTTTCAACATTTTTTATTTATTTTTGGGACAGAGAGAGACAGAGCATGAACGGGGGAGGGGCAGAGAGAGAGGGAGACACAGAATCGGAAACAGGCTCCAGGCTCCGAGCCATCAGCCCAGAGCCTGACGCGGGGCTCGAACTCACGGACCGCGAGATCGTGACCTGGCTGAAGTCGGACGCTTAACCGACTGCGCCACCCAGGCGCCCCGGTGAGTTCTTTATAGATATTGGATACTAGCCCTTTATCCGATATGTCATTTGCAAATATCTTCTCCCATTCCGTCAGTTGCCTTTTAGTTCTGTTGATTGTTTCCTTTGCAGTGCAGAGGTTTCTTTATGTTTATGAGGACCCAAAGTTCATTTTTGCTTTTAATTCCCTTGCCTTTGGAGATGTGTCAAGTAAGAAATTACTGTGGCTGAGGTAAAAGAGATTTTTTTCCTGCTTTCTCCTCTAGGGTTTTGATGGTTTCCTGTCTCATTCAGGTCCTTCATCCATTTTGAGTTTATTTTTGTGAATGGTGTAAGAAAGTGGTCTAGTTTCATTCTTCGGCATGTTGCTGTCCAGTTCTCCCAACACCATTTGTTAATGAGACTGTCTTTTTTCCATTGGATATTCATTCCTGCTTTGTTAAAGATTAGTTGGCCATACATTTGTGGGTCCAATTCTGAAGTCTCTATTCTATTCCATTGGTCTATGTGTCTGTTTTTATGCCAATACCATGCTGTCTTCATGATTACAGCTTTGTAGTAGAGGCTAAAATCTGGGATTCTGATGTCTCCCGCTTTGGTCTTCTTCTTCAAAATTACTTTGGCTATTCGGGGTCTTTTGTGGTTCCATACAAATTTTAGGATTACTTGTTCTAGCTTCGAGAAGAATGCTGGTGCAATTTTTATTGGGGTTGCACTGAATGTGTAGATTGCTTTGGGCAGTATTGACATTTTAATAACACTTATTCTTCCAGTCTGCGCGCATGAAATGTTTTTCCATTTCTTTGTATCTTCTTCAATTTCCTTCATAAGCTTTCTATAGTTTTCAGCATACAGATCTTTTACATCTTTGGTTAGGTTTATTCCTAGGTATTTTATGCTTCTTGGTGCAATTGTGAATGGGATCAGTTTCTTTATTTCTCTGTTGCTTCATTATTGGTGTATAAAAATGCAACTGATTTCTGTACATTAATTTTGTATCCTGCGACTTTGCTGAATTCATGTATCAGTCGTAGCAGACTTTTGGTGGAGTCTATCGGGTTTTCCATGTATAATATCATGCCATCTGTGAAAAGTGAAAGCTGACTTCATCTTTGCCAATTTTGATGCCTTTGATTTCATTTTGTTGTCTGATTGCTGATGATGCTAGAACTTCCAACACTATGTTAAACAACAGCGGTGAGAGTGGACATCCCTGTCGTGTTCCTGATCTCAGGGGGGAAGCTCTCAGTTTTCCCCATTGAGGATGATATTAGCTGTGGGCTTTTCAAAAATGGCTTTTATGATGTTTAAGTATGTTCCTTCTATCCTGACTTTCTTGAGGGCTTTTTTAAAGAAAGGATGCTGTATTTTGTCAAATGCTTTTTCTGCATAGATTGACAGGATCTTTGCAGATCTTTTCTTTTATTAATGTGATCTATCACATGGATTGATTTGTGAATATTGAACGAACTCTGCAGCCCAGGAATGAATTCCACTTGATCATGGTGAATAATCCTTTTTATATGCTGTTTAATTCAATTTGCTAGTATCTTGTTGAGGTTTTTGTAGCCATATCATCAGGAATATTGTTTCGCTGGGTCTCTGTCTGGTTTGGGAATCAAAGTAGTGCTGGCTTCATAGGATGATTCTGGAAGTTTTCCATCCCTTTCTATTTTTTGAAACAGCTTGAGAAGGATAGGTATTATCTCTGCTTTAAATGTCTGGTAGAATTCCCCTGGGAAGCCATCTGGTCCTGGACTCTTCTTTGTTGGGAGATTTTTGATAACTGATTCAATTTCTTTGCTGGTTATGGGTCTGTTCAGGTTTTCTATTTCTTCCCGTTTGAGTTTTGGAAGTCTGTGGGTGCTTAGGAATTTGTCCATTTCTTCCAGGTTGTCCAGTTTGTTGGCATATAATTTTTCATAGTATTCCCTGATAATGCTTGTATTTCTGAGGGATCGGTTGTAATAATTCCATTTTCATCCATGATTTTATCTGTTTGGGTCATCTCCCTTTTCTTTTTGAGAAGCCTGGCTAGAGGTTTATCAATTTTGTTTATTTTTTCAAAAAAACAACTCTTGGTTTCATTGATCTGCTCTACAGTTTTTTTAGATTCTATATTGTTTATTTATGCTCTGATCTTTATTATTTCTCTTCTTCTGCTGGGTTTGGGGTGTCTTTGTTGTTCTACTTCTATTTCCTTTAGGTGTGCTGTTAGATTTTGTATTTGGGATTTTTCTTGTTTCTTGAGATAGGCCTGGATTGCGATGTATTTTTCTCTCAGGACTGCCTTCGCTGCATCCCAAAGCGTTTGGATTATTGTATTTTCATTTACATGTTTCCACATATTTTTAAATTTCTTCTCTAATTGCCTGGTTGACCTATTTACTCTTTAGTAGGGTGTTCTTTAACCTCCATGCTTTTGGAGGTTTTCCAGACTTTTTCCTGTGGTTGATTTCAAATTTCATAGCATTGTGATCTGGAAGTGTGCATGGTATGATCTCAATTCTTTTATACCTATTAAGGGCTCTTTTGTGACCCAGTATGTGATCTATCTTGGAGAATGTTCCATGCGCACTCGAGAAGAAAGTGTATTCCGTCGCTTTGGGATATAGACTTCTAAATGTATCTGTCACGTCCATCTGATCCAATGTATCATTCAGGGCCCTTGCTTCTTTATTGATTCTCTGTCTAGATGATCTATTCATTGTTGTAAGTGGAGTATTAAAGTGTCCTGCAATTACCACATTCTTATCAATAAGGTTGCTTATGTTTGTGATTAATTGTTTTATCTATTTGGGTGCTCCCAAATTCAGTGGGTAGACACTTATAATTTTTAGCTCTTCCTGATGGATAGACCCTGTAATTATTATATAATGCCCTTCTTCATCTCCTGTTACAGCCTTTAAAGTCTAGTTTGTCTGATATAAGTATGGCTACTCCAGCTTTCTTTTGACTTCCAGTACCATGAGAGATAGTTCTCCATCCCCTCACTTTCAATCTGAAGGTGTCCTCAGGTCTAAAATGCGTCTCTTGTAGACAGCAAATAGATGGGTCTTGTTTTTTTATCCATTCTGATACCCTATATCTTTTGGTTGGAGCATTTAGTCCATTTACATTCAGTGTTATTACTGAAAGATATGGGTTTAGAGTCATTGTGATGTCTGTAGGTTTCATGCTTGTAGTGGTGTCTCTGGTACTTTGTGGTCCTTGTAACATTTCACTTACAGGGTCCCCCTTAGGATCTCTTGTAGGGCTGGTTTAGTGGTGATGAATTCCTTCAGTTTTTGTTTGTTTGGGAAAACCTTTATCTCTCCTTCTATTCTGAAGGACAGACCTGCTGGGTAAAGGATTCTCAGCTGCATATTTTTCCTGTTCATCACATTGAAGATTTCCTGCCCTTCCTTTCTGGCCTGCCAAGTTTCAGTAGATAGGTCTGCTACTACCCTTATGTGTCTACCTTTGTATGTTAAGGCCCGTTTATCCCTAGCTGCTTTCAGAATTCTCTCTTTATCCTTGTATTTTGCCAGTTTCAGTAGGGAATGTCATGCAGAAGATCGATCCAAGTTATGTCTGAAAGGAGTTCTCTGTGCCTCTTGGATTTCAATGCCTGTTTCCTTCCCCAGATCTGGGAAGTTCTCAGCTATGATTTGTTCAAGTACACTTTCAGCCCCTTTCTCTCTTCTGGAATTCCTATGATACAGATATTGTTCTGCTTGATCGCATCACTTAGTTCTCTAATTCTCCTCTTGTACTCCTGGATTTTTATCTTTTTCTCAGCTTCTTCTTTTTCCATAATTTTATTTTCTAATTCACCTATTCTCCCCTCTGCCTTGTCACTCCGCGCTGTGGTCGCCTCCGTTTTATTTTGCACCTCAATTATAGCATTTTTTTTTTAAATTCATCGTGACTATTTTTTAGTCCCTTGATCTCTGTAGCAATAGATTCTCTAATGTCCTCTATGCTTTTTTCAAGCCCAGTGATTAATTTTATGACTATTATTCTAAATTCTTGTTCAGTTATATTGCTTGAATCGGTTTTGATCAATTCGTTAGCTGTCGCTACTTCCTGGAATTTCTTTTGAGGAGAATTCTTCCATTTCATCATTTTGGCTAGTTTTCTGTCCCTTATGCATTTTAAAAGCTTGTTGTGTGCTCTGTACCTGCAAACACCGCTATATTAAAGGAGGCTCATATATACTGTCCAGAGCCGGGCCCTTCAGGAGGTGTTTTTTAAGGGATTGTTACTTGCTCTCTGTTTTTGTGACTTCGGTTATTTTATTACCCTACTCGTAATAAAATTTTGGACCCTCCACCAGATGTGCTTTGATTTATTCCTTGGAGTAGCCCTGTAAAGGAAAACAGAGAGACAAACAGGAGACAAAAACACCAAACACACAAATAACATAAACAAACAAAAATCTAAAGACTAAAAACAAAACAAAAAACAAAAAAACAGACTACAAGAAAAGAAGAGGGTGGAGGCAGTGCTGATGGAAGAGCACATACAAGGACAGAAATGACAGGAGTGGGGTGGAGTGGGGGGGGGGGAGGGGGAAGAAAAAATAAACATTGATTAGGCAGAGAGACTAAAAGGCTTAATCCAGAGAGAGAGAAAGGAAAAAAAAGGAGGCGGGGAAAATGAAATGAAGATAAAGTTACCCAGAGAAATTATATGGCTTAATTATTTCAGAGAGAGAGAAAGGACTGTAAAGAAGGAGGTGTAGAACATGTATCAAGACAATGGATTAAATATGTCTGTTTAGACAGACCAATAACCAGAGTTATTGGGAGGGAAGAGATAAGGAGGAGAAATGGAGAGGGGGAGGGAAGAATTATCTATATATCCAGAATTGACCTAGTTAATCCAGGCAATGCTGCATCGCTTGTCAGGGTAGCTGTCCACAGGGTCTGTGCCCCTCTGGTGGATAGCAGTTACCCAGTGCAAAGGAGCGTGGTTTGGCGTTTTCTGGATCCACCTCCACTATGGGCCCAGGAGTGATCCCTGAGTCCCTGCCTTGGTGGTGGTGGGGAGTGGGGGAGGAAATGGGTGATCCCCCAGTCTCTTCTCTACGGAGCTGGACCTGGTGGACTCAGTTTGAGTCACCCTCACTGTGCCACGGACACAGACAAGAAGGTCCTTCTCACTCTGCCAACTCCCCTGACCCTGCGCTTGGCTAGGATTCAAAGTCCCGCTCTGTGCACTCTGGCACTGGGGAAGTGCCTCTCAGTGCCGCAATATGTGGTCCCCTCTGGCTTTGTCTGTGCCACAGCCACTTCAGGGAGGACCACCTTCTCCTACTGCGCACACAGCCACTGCCCTCACCATGAGCCCCCAGGGTGGCGCACGCAGGCAGTCTTTGTCTTTTCCACAGCACTTCAGGCAAACGGCGGCCTTTTCCTCCTGCAGACTGCGCCCTCAGCCTAGCCACTGTGCCCAGGGGTAGCAGACGCAGGCAGGTTCTGTACTATCGCGCAGCTCTCCAGGGAGGGAACCACTTTCTCCAGCTGCGGGCTGAGCCCCTGACCCGCACCCAGGCCTGGCTCCCCTCCTCCCTAGGTGCGTGAACAGGGAGCCGGCCCCAGTTCAAAGAAAGCCCCGCAGTTAGAGACTGGATCCCTCCCAGTCTCAGCCCGAGGTCTTTCTCCTGTCCAGATACTGTCCTACACTTCCCTAGCCACTGATCTCTTCGTTTTGTCTCTCCGCAGAAGGGGGTCCCTCCCCTCCATGTCCACGCAGCCTTTTTTTTTATCTCCCCCAGTTCACAGTTACCCACCTATCTTTTTTCCATCTTTCCCATTTTCATCCTAGTAGATTCAGTCTCTTTTCCTCCCAGGTTCTGGTGTTCAAAGTCCTTTGGTTTCCACACTTCCTTGTTTGAGAGATGCAGGAAGTATGGATTCCCCCTACTTCACCATGTTGGCCCCTCCCAGACCTGCAGCCTTTAGAATTCCCACATATCACAGAAATTCCACAGATTTAAAAAATTCCACTGAGAATGCAAATATACTCAAATAGGTACAGCCTTATCCCCAGGGGAGCTGTGCTTACCCACTGAGATCAAGTTGAAATAGTTTTCCAGCATCACATCCCTGTACAGGCTTTTCTGAGCAAGGTCCAATCGTTGCCACTCCTCCCTGCTGAAGTCTACCATTACATCCTTGAATGACACTGACCCCTGTAAAAACATATTCCTATTCAATGTGAAGAATGGAAACAAGGTATTTAGGAACTTACTTTTAATAATTTGCATCATGCTACAACATATAAAGTTCTCACTAAACACCTGTATTTTATATCATTATTTGAGGGAAAATAAATCTCATTAAAAATATCATGCTGGTGCCTGGGTGACTCAGTCAAGATTAAGCCTCCGACTTTGGCTCAGGTCATAATCTTGTGGTTCGTGAGTTTGAGCCCCACATCGGGCTCTGTGCTGACAGCTCAGAACCTGGAGCCTGCTTCGGTTTCTGTGTCTCCCTCGCTCTCTGCCCACCCACCACCCCCATGCTCTCACTCTCTCTCCCTCTCGAAAATAAGCATTAAAAAAATATGTAACCACAGAATCTACCCCCAAAGCAAAGAGCACACTTTACACACTGTATGTTAGCCAATTTGATAATAAATTATATTAAAGTAACATAAATAAATAAATAAATAAATAAATCATGCCGTTCTTTCTGTAGTACTGATAATATTCTGGGTTGTTTTGGTCATGTTTTTTTGGTATGCTGTGGAAATTCATAAAACTTTATGATTTGTGCATTCTTTTCTATGCCATATGTCATTAAAACTTCATTTAAAAGATAAAATATATTCTGCCGTTCATTTTGCACTTACCAATTCACTGAATAAGTCCATTTCTTTCTTTAAAAAAGATAATTAAAATAGGCATTTTTTTTTTTAACAGTGTGGTACTAGCATAAAGAGAGACATATAGGTCAATGGGATGTAAATGAGAATCAAGAAATAAACCGTCATATTTATAGTCAATTGATATTCAACACAGGTGTCAAAACAACTTAAAACCGGGAAAAAAAGGATAAAAGAATGAAGTTGGACACCTACCTCATACCATATTTAAAATAATAGCTCAAAATGGGTCAAAGGCCTAAATGTTCTTATATTTAGCCAAATTTACACTTTAGCTAAAAGGGTAAATCCTTGTGATGCTCGATTTGGCAATGATTCCTGGGATATAAAGTCAAAAGCACAAGCAACTAAAGAAAAAAGTAGAGGAGCAAGTGGATGGCTCAGTCAGTTAAGCATGTGACTTCGGCTCAGGTCATAATCTCGCAGTTCATGAGTTCAAGCCCCCCCGTCAGGCTCTGTGCTGACAGCTCAGCACCCCAACTTATACTCTGTCTGTCTCTCTCTCTCAAAAATGAGTAAACATTAAAAAAAGTTAAAAAGAAAAAAATAAATAGGACTTCATCAGAAATAAAAACTTTGTGCTTAAAAGGATATCATCAAGAAAGTGAAAAGACAACCCAAAAACTGGAACAAAATTTTTGCAAATTATATGTCTGGTAAGCGAACTGTATCTACAATATAAAGAGCTCCTGTAACTCAATAAAGCATAAATAATCCAATTAAAATGAATAAAGGACCTGAATATACATTTCTCTAAAGATCCACAAATGGGAAAAGATCCACATGTAAAGATCCTCAGTACCTTTAGTCATAAAGGATATAGAAATCCAAATCATAGAGATACCCCTTCAAATTCACTAAGATGACTATAATAAAAAAGATATTTAATATTGTTAGTCATCAGTGGTATATTTCCACGAGAATGGCTTCAATTAAAAAAAAAGATAATAATAAATGGTTAGTGTAGAAGTGGAAATATTGGAACCCTTGTACAGTGATAGTAGACATGTAAAATGATATAACCACTTTGAAAAACACAATTTCTCAAAAAGTTAAACACAGAGTTATAACATGACCCAAAAGGTCCACTTCCAGGTATATACCCAATAGAAATGAAAACATTTGTCTACATAAAACTTGCACATGACAATTCATAGTAGCATTATTCATAATATTCACAGTGAAAAGGAGTAACATATTGTAGTCTGAGAAGACAGAGGGGGAATGTGGGGCAGAGGCAATATTTGAGAGGTATCAGTGAACAACATTAGCCCAAAGATTCAAGAAGCTCCTCAAATCCAACTTTATAAAACTGCAAAGACTATAAAAAATGGTAACAGTAATGTCTAGTGATGTTTAAAATACATGTCAAATCTAGGGCGCCTGGGTGGCTCAGTCAGTTAAGCATCCGACTTCAGCTCAGGTCATGATCTCATGGTCAGTGAGTTCAAGCCCCGCATCCAGCACTGTGTTGACAGCTCAGAGCCTGAAGCCTGCTTCGAATTCTGTGTCTCCCTCTCTCTCTGTCCCTCCCTCGCTCATGCTCTGTCTCTCTCTGTCCCTCAAAAAGGAATAAACATTTAAAAAAATAATAATAAAATACATGTCAAATTTAAATGCATGAAAATAAGAATGCAAAGATGAGAGGTGGTAAATGGAATTAAGATGATTTGGTATCCCAGAATTATTGAGAAGGGGGTAGAAATAACAACGACTTAAAGATGAATACTGTAATATCTAGGGTAAAAAAAGAATGTATACAATGAGCAAGTTAACAAAGGGAAAAATTAAATTTTGAGTAATCTAAAAGAAGATTCAGAAAGGAATGTAAAAATAATATTAAATAGATGGTTCAAATATAAAATTAATAGTAAGATAGTATATATAAGTGCAAGTGTATCAGCCATTACATTAAATGTAAATGGACTTGGGAGCCTCAATGGCTCAGGTGATTAAGCATCTGACTCTTGATTTTGGCTCAGGTCATGATCTCACAGTTGGTCCTCTCTCTCCCTCTCCCCCTCTCTCTGCCACTCCCCCAATGGTGCTCTCACTCTCTCAAAATAAATAAACATTTAAATGTAAATGGATTAAACATTCAAGATAAAACAAAGATTGAATAAATCCCACTTGATCATGGTGAATGATCCTTTTAATGTATTGTTTAAAAAAAAAATTTATTGTTATTTATTTTGAGAGAGCTAGAGAGCAAACAGTAGAGGGACAGAGAGAGAGGGAGACAAAAATCCCAAGCAGGTTCTGTGCCATCAGTGCAGAGCCAGATGCGGGGCTCAAACTCACAAACTGTGAGATCATTACCTGAGCCAAAATCAAAAGTCATACATTTAACCCACTGAGCCACCCAGGCACCCCCTTTTAATGTATTGTTGAATGTAGTTTGCTAATATTTTGCTGAGAATTTTTGTATATGTTTCATCAGGGATCTTGGTCTATACTTTTTGTAGTGTCTTTGTCCGGTTTTAGTATCAGGGTAATGCTGGCCTTTTAGAATGTATTTGGAAGCTTTCCTTCTTCTTCTATGTTTTGGAATAGTTTGACAAGAGTAGCTTTAACTCTCCTTTACTTTTTTTTTTAAGTTTATTTATTTGAGAGAGAGCAAGCAAACGGGGAAGGGGTAGAGAGAGGGGAGAGAGAAAATCCCAAGCAGGCTCTGAGCTCTAAGCACAGAGCCCAATGCAGGGCTCTATCTCACAAACTGTGAGATCATGACCTGAGCAGAAATATGAGTCAGGCGCTTAAGCTACTGAGCCACCCAGGCACCCCTTCAACTCTCCCTTAAGTGTTTACTTGATGGAGCACCTGGGTGGATGAGTCGATTGAGCATCTGACTTCATTCAGCTCAGGTCATGATCTCAGTCGTGAGTTCGAGCCCCACATAGGTCTCACGGCTGTCAGTGCAAAGCGGGCTTCAGATCCTCTGTCCCCCTCTCTCTGCCCCTCCCCCACTTGCACTCTCTCAAAAATAAACAAACACTTAAAAAATAAAATAAATGTTTGCTAAAATTCACCTGTGAAGCCATCTGGTCCTGGACTTTTGTCTGTTGGGTTTTTTTTTTTTCATTATCAATTCAATTTCACTACTAGTAACTGGTCTGTTTAGATTTTGTATCTCTTCCTGATTCAGTTTTAGAAGATTATATGTTTCTAGGAATTTATCCATTTCTTCCAGGTTTATTCCTGGGATACAAGAATGATTTAATATCCACAAATCAATCGACATGACACACCACATTGACAAAATAAAGATAAAAATCATGTAGTCATCTCAATAAATGCAGAAAAAGCATTTGTCAAAATTTAATACCTGTTCATGAAAAAAATAAAAGTAAGACTTTCAACAAAGCGGGTTTAAAGGGAATATATTTCTGGGCACCTGGGCGGCTCAGTCAGTTGAGAGTCTGAATCTTGATTTCAGCTCAGGTCATGATCCGAGGGTTGTGGGACTGAGCCCCACACTGGGCTCTGTGCTAAGCATGGAGCTTGCTTAAGATTCTCTATCTCTCCTTCTGCCCCTCCACTCCCCTGCTCACACTCTCTCTCACTCTAAAATAAAATAAATAACTAAAAATAAAGGGAGTATAGCTCAACATAATAAAGGCCGTAAATGACAAACCTACAACAAACATATACAATGGTGAAAAACTGACAGCTTTTTCTCTAAGATCAGGGGCAAGACAAGGATGTCCACTCTCATCACTTCTATTCAACACAGTACTGGAAGTCTAGGCCACAGCAATCAGAAAGGAAAAAGAAAAGGCATCCAAGTTGATAAGGAAGAAGTAAAACTGTCATTATTTGCAGATGACATGGTACCATACACAGAAAATCCTAAAAACTCCACCAAAAAAATATTAGAAATAATAAATGAATCCAGTAAAGTTGCAGATACAAAATTAACATACAAAAAAAAGATACTGCTTATGTTTCCATACACTAATATAAAGTAGCAGAAAGAAATTAAGAAAACAATTCCATTTACAACTGTATCAAAAAGACTAAAAGCCTAGGGATAAACTTAATGAAAAGACATGAAAGACCTGTACCCTGAAAAACAATAAAGCATTAATGAAAGAAAGAAACCAGAGACAATACAAACAAATGGAAAGATATACCATGCTTATGGATTGGAATAATTAATATTGTTAAAATTCCATATTACCCAAAGCAATCTATAGATCCAATATAATTCCTATAAAATGCCAATAGTATTTTTTACAGAACTAGAAAAATACTAAAATTTTTATGGAACCACCAAAAAAACCCAAGTAGCAAATGCAATCGAATAACAAAGCTGGGGGTAGCACATCCAATATTTCAAGAGATACTACAAAGCTACAGTAATGTAAACAGTATAGTACTAGCACAAAAAACAGACACATAGATCACTGGAATGGAATAGGAGGCCCAGAAATAAACCCAGGCTTTACATGGTCAATTAATCTACAACAAAGGAGGCAAGAATATACCATGGGAAAAGCCAGTCTCTTCAATAAATGGGTGTTGGGAAAACAGGACAGCTACATGTAAAAGAATGAAACTGAACCACTTTCTTACACCATACCCAAAAATAAATTCAAAACGGATTAAAAACCTAAATGTGAGACAGGAAACCATCAAAATCCTAGAAGAGAACACAGGCAGTAACCTCTCTGACATCAGATTTAGCGACATGTTTTTAGATATGTCTCCTCAGCCAAAGGAAACAAAAATAGTAATAAACTGTTGGGGCTATGTCAAAATAAAAAAACTTCTACATAGTGAAAGAAACAATCAGCAAAATGAAAAGGCAACCTACTGAACAGGAAAAGATATGTGCAAATGGTACACTGAATAAGGGGTTAATATCTGAAATATACAAAGAACTTATACAACTCAACACACAAAAAAAAACCCCCACAAATAATCTGGTTAAAAATGGATGGAGGACCTGAATAGACATTTTTACAAAAAATGAGATATGGGGCACCTGGATGGCTCAGTTGGTTGAGCACCTGATTCTTGATTTCAGCTCAGGTCATGATCTCACGGTTCATGGGTCTGAGCCCAAGTCGAGCTCCATGCTGACAGCTCAGAGCTTGGAGCCTGCTTGGGATTCTGTATCTCCCTCTCTCTCTGCCTCTCCCCTGCATGCACTGGGTCTCTGTCTCTCAAAAATAAATAAACATTAAAAAAATCTTTTTTTAAGTTAAAATGCAAAGAAGAGATAAATATTATTGAAAAAATATATAAGAATATGCTTACTATAAAATAAGTCCTCCTTCAAAAAAAAAAAAAAAAAAATCAGTGAACGACTTCCACTCCTGGAAAGATGGGAACAAATGCACTCATCTCTCCTCATTCCACTACACCCATCTAGAAACCCTAGACATCATCCATAAACAATCTGAGAATACTCTGTAAGGCTAAATAAGAGACAAACTGGCTAGGGACCTCAGGAACCAAGGAACTACACAACATTAGTTCCTGAAGACTGCCTCATACAGCCCTGACAGGTGCTAGAACATTCTACAACCCAGAATCACCAAGAGCACACAAAGAGAGTTCAAAGAAAAGTCTGCTCTCTCTAGCTAAAAGATCAGCAAAGGGGCAACCTAGAAGGCAGAAAAATTTTAGGCAAAATATACTCTAGCCAAACACAACAGATTAAAAACCCAAAGAAACAAAAAACTTTGGGCCTGACCCCACGCCCACCAGTAAAGACCCAGGGAGTGGCCTAGACTCCCACTCTTGCCTGGCTGAACAAAGATGCCCGTTCACATTCCAATGGTGTGGGAAAAAGCAGGGGGGGAACTGGAACTTTCATTCATACACAGTAGTAATAAAATAAAATAAAATAAAAAAAAGACCAATATTTCTCATTAATATAAGTCCTCAACAAAGTATGAGCAAATAAAATACATAAAAAGAAGTATATGCCGGGGTGCCTGGGTGGCTCTGTCGGTTAAGTGTCTGACTTTGGCTCAGGTCATGATCTCGCAGTTTGTGGATTCCAGGCCCACGTCAGACTCTGTGCTGACAGCTTGCTCAGAGCCTGGGGCCTGCTTCAGATTCTGTGTCTCCCTTTATCTCTGCCCCTCCCCTGCTCGCCCTGTCTCTCGCTGTCTCTCTCTCAAAAATAAATAAACATTAAAAAAAAAAAAAGTATATGCCATGATCAAATGGGGTTTATTCAAAGGTTGCCAAGGCTGGCTCAGTATGTGAAAATCAATGTAATCCATCATAGCAGTAGGCTAAGGAAGTAAAATTCCACAACCATGTCAACTGATGCAGAAAATCAAAATTCAACACCTATTCATGATAAAACCTCAAAACTTTGTTTCACAAGGTAGTCCTTGGACAAGCAGCAATGACACCCTGTTGGAATCCCAACCTTATTAAATAAGAATCTGAAGTCACGTGCCAGCGAGAGAAGCACCGCTTTGTAATGATGGAAACCCTGTCAGTGTATTTCTAACAGTGTTCTTGTTGAAGACACTGTTCTGTCTCCATTCATCTGAAGAGCCATCAGAATTTTTCTCAAGCATCAAGAACCAGGCAATCTTTACTACAGATGAAATAAATTACTTATCAACAATATAAACCAGTATCTCATTTTCATTATAGCTATGTCTTTCACGGAGACCAGAGACAATCTCACAGTTCAAAGTTCATAGCTGTATAAAATCACAACTCACATATATCTATACTCCAAGCTTGACTTGGAGTTGTTAGTCACTTCTTTTTTTCCCTCTGATCTTGGTTTTTATTAATTTATACTTGTCCATCTTACGATATGGGTTATTAGATGCTTCCTAAAATCCACTAGAAAACAAAACAACAAATAAATAAATGAACAAATAAGAACTCACCAGGGACTTGGTCATTTCTGGCTCTTCTGGGAAAGAGGCAGAGATCTGAGAAGAGATGAACAGAGTGACCAATGAGAGAAGGAAGTGTGCCAGAGTCCCACACATGGACATATACATCATTTAGCATCCACGCACCTGACCCAAAAAACTCATTTCCAGGACTACATCATAAAAAATCATCCTGAATTGCACAGAAATTTAATTTATTTTTTTTAATGTTTATTTATTTTTTGAAAGAGAGAGAGAGTGGGGGAGGGGCAGAGAGAGAGGGAGACAGAGGATCCCAAGCAGGCTCTGCGCTGTCAGCACAGAACCTGACATGGGGCTCGAACTCATGAAACGTGAAATGATGACCTGAGCCGAAATCGGATGCTCAGCTGACTCAGCCACCCAGGCACCCCTGCACAAAAATTGAAAAGCAGAAATTTCACCACAGCATGGCTAACAACAAAATTAAAAGGCTAGAACATACTGATACCCAATAACTATAGACTCTTTAAATAATTTGTGGACCATCCTGAAAACATAAAGACACATAAAATTAAATTACAGTAGAAAAATATGTTAAACGGCCAAGTAAAAATAAAAAGATGTACCAAATAGTATGGTTTCATTTTCACTGAAGAATATGTGTGTACATACACATGCACACATACACACATGGACACATATATGAGTGCATTCATACACAAGAAAGAAAATTGTCTGGGAGGAAATATACTACCATGTTAACAGATATATTATTTGGGTGGTGGTAAAATTATAGGTAATTTTTATATTCTTATAAAACAAAGTAGCTTTTTTTTTTTTAATGTTTGTTTATTTGGGGCACCTGGGTGGCTCAGTTGGTTGAGCCTCCAACTTAGGCTCAGGTCACAATCTCGCGATTTGTGGGTTCAAGCTCCGTGTCAGGCTCTGTGCTGACAGGTTGGAGACTGGAGTCTGCTTCAGATTCTGTGTCTCCCTCTCTTTCTGCCCCTTCCTCACTCATGCTTTGTCTTTGTCTCTTTCTCTCTCTCAAAAATAAACATTAAAAAATTGTTTTTAATAAATAAAAATAAATGTTTATTTTTGAGAGAGATAGTGAGCGGGAAGGGGCAGAGAGAGAGAGAGAGAGAGAGAGAGAGAGAGAGAGAGGAGAGGTAGAGAAAATCCCAAGCAGGCTCGCTGCTGTCAGCACAGAGCCCAATGCAGGGCTCGCTCCCACGAACTGTGAGATCGTGACCTAAGCTGAAATCAAGAGGCAGACAGTCAACTGAGCCACCCAGGCGCCCCTGGAAGCAGGTTCTAATCAAGACACACACATTGGTCATTGTGTCCCTTTGACCCTAGACCTATCCTCCCCAATATTTTTTCATGATAGACTTTTAAAATTAATTTTTGCTTTGAACTTTTATATTAAAAGTATTCCTATTAGGGCGCCTGGGTGGCGCAGTCGGTTAAGCGTCCGACTTCAGCCAGGTCACGATCTCGCGGTCCGTGAGTTCGAGCCCCGCGTCAGGCTCTGGGCTGATGGCTCGGAGCCTGGAGCCTGTTTCCGATTCTGTGTGTCCCTCTCTCTCTGCCCCTCCCCCGTTCATGCTCTGTCTCTCTCTGTCCCAAAAATAAATTTAAAACGTTGAAAAAAAAAATTTTTAAAAATAAATAAATAAAAATAAAAGTATTCCTATTAAATATACTTTTCATGTCTAAACTCTGCCAGCAAATATTGGGCCAAGGTGGACTGGAGTCTGAAAAAGAGATTCTGAAGGCTCACTATGTGCTCTGATACCAGGGATCTGTGGAAACACAATGAGATCCTGCAGAGACAGTGCCACATGGTGACAGCCACTCAGCTGTCCTCCCAAGAGCCTCATACGGTGTGGGACGGGTGGCACAGGGGAACGAGAATTTGGAGCCAAATCAACGTATGTTTGAATCTCAGTTCTTCCATCTTCTAGCATGACAACCTAGAGAACTCACTTCAATCTGTTTCCCCATCTTCATACTTTTTAGATAAACAAACTTACAATACTTGAAAAGCACTCAGACAGGTGTGGCATATAAATACTCACTAAAATTAGTTACTGATATGATTACACTATCAGTAATCCACGTAGACTGCAATCACTGTACCAGATGTCATCTGACTTCACAGCCCCCTCAAGTAAGTCAGCACCAACCCCGACCCCCAGTTCCTCACTCGCACTCCACGAGTGGCTCCATTGTCGTAGCTGCACACCGACCTCCTGCGAGAGCCATCACTCACACCTCAGAATCACTGGTTCCCATACCCTGCTGCTCACAGACCCCAAATCATTCATTCCACAGTCCCCGATCACAGAGCCTCCAACACTCTAACCTGATCGTTCTGGCTTGCCACCAGTAAATTCCATGCCCCACAAAGGAAAAATTCCTCTTATATGTCTTTCCTCTATTCTCAATACTTCTGGTCATCAAGTGTGTGTGTGTGTGTGTGTGTGTGTGTGTGTGTGTGTGTGTGTGTGTGTTGGAAAAGGTCGGGGGTGGGGAAGGAATCCCTACACTAAGCAATTCTGCAACACCAGCCGAATGTCCTACAATTTAACTCAATTCTGGCATCATCTGCTTGGAGTCAGCATCAGATCGAACAGGTTGAGGGCTCAGTCTCATGTGTGCCCCCTGCCCCAACTTCAAATGCCAATCATAAGCCCAGGCTGTTACTTGTGCTTATTAACTGGCTATAAATCAGAGGTTCCCAGGACCCCCAGCTCGGGTTCCATTAATTTGCCAGAGCAGCTCACAGAACTCAGGATAACATTTGACTTATTGGATTACCGATTGATTATAAAATGACATACCTCAGGAACAACCAGGTGGATGAGACGCATAGAGCGAGGTATATGGGAAGGGGTGCCGCACTCTCCCAGCATCTCTATGTGTTCAATCCAGAAGCTCTCCAGACTCCATCCTTTTGAGGTTTTATGGACGCTTCATTATGTACAGATGATTAATTAAATAACTGGCCATTGGTGACTGACTCAACCTCCATTCGGGGCATGGGTTTCAAGTTCCAACGCTCTAATCACATGGTTCGCTCCCCTGGCAACCAGCCCTCCTCGAGTGGTTATGGAGAGACTTTAGAAAAATTACTTCATTAACGTAAACTCAGCTGTGGCTCAAAAGAATTTATTATGAATGATGACAACATCCATTTCACCTTCATCTCTCTGGAGCAATTTCTGGAGTCAGGAATAAAAGGTGCCCTGTGGCTCTTATCATTTAGGAAATGACAAAGGTTTTAGGAGCTATGTGCTGGGAACCATGGACTAAGACTAAAATACTTATTTCTTATTATATCACAATATCACATGCCCCCATTGCCGGCCTCCACACTTTCATCACCACCCACCATGCATCTTCATCAATCATCCCAAGAGTCCCAATCCCAGATGCACCTGCACTGGCACCAGGTACCCAAGCACGCTTCCCACCACTCACACCACTACTAGGCCTGTACCATTAGCCTTCCCCACAAACTTACCCACACACACGTACACGCACACGCACACACACACAGAGGAAGGAACCCAATCAATGATCAAATCTGGGGATATTCTTGAATTTTAAAGATAATCAAAAACACATAAATCCAAAGCACATGTGAAATAACAGATTATTTACAGAGAAAATTTTCAGAAAATCAAGATGCCTCATCTGCAGTAAATTAAATGATATCAGAAATGTATCTAAAAGGCCTTTTCTGGGGCACTTGGGTGGCTCAGTCGGTTAAGTGCCCAATTCTTGGTTTTGGCTCAGGTCATGATCTCATGGTTCGTGAGTTCAAGCTCCATGTTGGGCTCCGTACTAATGGTGCATAGCCTGCTTGGAATTCTCTCTCTCTCCCTCTCTCTGCCCTTCCCCTGCTCTCTCTCTCTCAAAATAAATAAATAAACTTAAAAAAAAAAAATCTTTAAAAGGCCATTTCTCTGTGAAGGCTAGAGAAAGACATTTTCAGAAATAAAAGTACTTGCAGAGTATCTCTATCTGGCGAAAATACTTTAAAAAGTATTCCAAATAATGTAAATTGAATCAGATGAGATCTCCCAAAGAAAAATACTGTTCAGCAATAATTTTTGCAAGAGATATGATTATAAAAAAGGACAAGAGTGGTGATGGGATGAGGCCATTAAAGGTAAAATTGATAATATTCTATGATAAAACATTTCTAATTAAAACATAAGAAAAAACGTAAGTTATATGGGGGTGTAGAATGGAAACAATGAACAGAAACTTAATCACTACAATGAAAGTAGAAAGTATGAAACAGAAAAAAAATGGGGCACCTGGGTGGCTCAGTTGGTTGAGCTTCTGACTTATTTATTTATTTATTTATTTATTTATTGTTTAATTTACATCCAAGTTAGTTAGCATATGATGCAACAATGATATCAGGAGTAGATTCCTTAATGCCCCTGACCCATTTAGACCATCCCCCCCCCCACCCCCAACCCCGCTGACTCTTGACTTCTGCTCAGGTCATGATCTCATGCTTCCTGGGATCAAGACTGGTATGGTACTGTGCTGACAGGAGCCTGCTTGGGATTCAGTCTCCCTCTCTCTCTGCTCCTTCCCTGCTCATGCTCTCTCTCTTTCTCTTAAAATAAATAAGGAAAGGAAGGAAGGAAGGAAGGAAGGAAGGAAGGAAGGAAGGAAGGAAGGGAAGGAAGGAGGAAGGGAGGAAGGAAGGAAGGAAGGAAGGAAAGAAGGAAGGGAGGGAGGAAGGAAGGAAGGAAGGAAGGAAGGGAAGAAGGAAGGAAGGGAAGAAGGAAGGAAGGAAGGGAGGGAAGGAAGGAAGGAAGGAAGGAAGGAAGGAAGGAAGGAAGAAGGAAGGAAGGAAAGAAGGAAGGAAGGGAGGAAAGGAAGGAAGGAAGGAAGGGAAGAAGGAAGGAAGGAAGGAAAGAAGGAAGGAAGGAAGGAAGGGAGGAAGGGAGGGAGGGAGGGAGGGAAGGGAGGGAGGGAGGGAGGGAAGGGAGGAAGGGAGGGAGGGAGGGAGGGAAGGAAGGAAGGAAGGAAGGAAGGAAGGAAGGAAGGAAGGAAGGAAAGGAAGGAGGGAGGGAGGGAGGGAGGGAGGGAGGAAGGAAGGAAGGAAGGAAGGAAGGAAAGAAGGAAGGAAGGGAGGAAAGGAAGGGAAGAAGGAAGGAAGGAAGGAAGGAAGGGAAGAAGGAAGGAAGGAAGGGAGGGAGGAAGGAAAGGAAGGAAGGAGGAAGGAAGGAAGGAAGGGAGGAAGGAAAGGAAGGAAGGAGGAAGGAAGGAAGGGAGGGAGGAAGGAAAGGAAGGAAGGAGGAAGGAAGGGAGGGAGGAAGGAAGGAAGGAAGGAAGGAAGGAAGGAAGGAAGGAAGGAGGAAGGGAGGAAGGAAGGAAGGAAGGAAGGAAGGAAGGAAGGAAGGAAAGAAGGAAGGGAGGGAGGAAGGAAGGAAGGAAGGAAGGGAAGAAGGAAGGAAGGAAGGAAGGGAAGAAGGAAGGAAGGAAGGGAGGGAAGGAAGGAAGGAAGGAAGGAAGGAAGGAAGGAAGGAAAGAAGGAAGGAAGGGAGGAAAGGAAGGAAGGAAGGAAGGGAAGAAGGAAGGAAGGGAGGAAGGAAGGGAGGAAGGAAGGAAGGGAGGAAGGGAGGGAGGGAGGGAGGGAAGGGAGGGAGGGAGGGAGGGAGGAAGGGAGGAAGGGAGGGAGGGAGGGAGGGAGGGAAGGAAGGAAGGAAGGAAGGAAGGAAGGAAGGAAGGAAGGAAAGGAAGGAGGGAGGGAGGAAGGAAGGAAGGAAGGAAGGAAGGAAGGAAGGAAAGAAGGAAGGAAGGGAGGAAAGGAAGGAAGGAAGGAAGGGAAGAAGGAAGGAAGGGAGGAAGGAAGGGAGGAAGGAAGGGAGGAAGGGAGGGAGGGAGGGAGGGAAGGGAGGGAGGGAGGGAGGAAGGGAGGAAGGGAGGGAGGGAGGGAGGGAAGGAAGGAAGGAAGGAAGGAAGGAAGGAAGGAAGGAAGGAAAGGAAGGAGGGAGGGAGGAAGGAAGGAAGGAAGGAAGGAAGGAAGGAAGGAAAGAAGGAAGGAAGGGAGGAAAGGAAGGAAGGAAGGAAGGGAAGAAGGAAGGAAGGAAGGAAGGGAAGAAGGAAGGAAGGAAGGGAGGGAGGAAGGAAAGGAAGGAAGGAGGAAGGAAGGAAGGAAGGGAGGAAGGAAAGGAAGGAAGGAGGAAGGAAGGAAGGAAGGAAGGAAGGAAGGAAGGAAGGAAGGAAGGAAGGGAGGGAGGGAGGAAGGAAGGGAGGAAAGGAAGGAAGGAAGGAAGGAAAGAAAGAAAGAAAGAAAGGAGAAAAAAATATGGCGCCTGGGGGGGTTCGGCTGGTTAAGCATCCAACTTGGGGTCTGAGTTCTGAGTTCCAGCCTCGCTTTGGGTGAGCTGAAGGTCTGCTTCTGGCTCCAAGCTGACAGTGCAGAGCCTGAGTGGGATACTCTCCCTCTCTCTCTTCCCCTCGCTCACTCACACACTCTTATCAAAAAATTAAATAAACTTAAAAAAATAAATAGTAACAAACTGATAAGCTTAAAAGACAAGATCAATTAAGATCTCAATCTCTCACCCCTCATATCCCTCATTCCTCATTCTCAACAGCTACCCACCTCTCCTGACCCCACGACCCCATGCCTCCCCGCAGATCCACCGTTAGAGATCCCACCATCTCGATCTCTCCCTCACGGATCCACCTTCAGGACCCCACCGTGCCCATCTCTCCCCGGTTCCACCCTCAGAGATCCCCCCGACCCCATCTCTCCCTCACGGATCCACCCTCAGAGATCCCCCGACCCCGACCCCATCTCTCCTTCACGGATCCACCTTCCAGACCCCACCGACCCCATCCCTCCCCGCGGATCCACAGTCAAGACCCCATCGACCCCATTACTGCATCCACTGCCCGCCCCCGTCAGTGGCCGGATTGCTAACCACGGACCTCAGCGACGCTTCGCCACTCATCTCCCGACGCTCCCATCGCAGCACTCACCTACCCCTCACCCACGCCCTCTCAAAACAGTGGCCGTTTACCTCAGGTGGCGACTAAATCTGGCCGACTTGCCCTCTCGCTCAGCCCCACTCTCTGCGGGATTCCTCACGGGGCCGCCTGGGTGTGCGCATGCCCAGCAGCGGTTTCTTGGCCCTAGCTCGCGAGTACTTAACATGGCTCGCCGCTAAAAGCGGCTCCCTCCAAATGGCTGGCCCGCGCCAACATGGCGGCGCCCATTAGGCGCCCAGGCGTGCAGGCGGCCATGTTGAAGTGATGTAAAGACCGTGGAGCTCAGAGTCGTCTCGGGAAACGCGGTTGGGCGGAGGTGCTACTCTGGGACTCAACCAGGAAACAACCAGAGCGAGACAACCAGGAAACAACAACCGGGACCCTTCCCCTCGCTCCCGTGTACTCAATACCACGATTTGAGACAATCAGCAATTATAGAACGCTTCACCCCAAAAGAGGAAGGTACACATTTTATTCAAGCACCCACGCAGCATTTGCCAAACTAGGTCACAACCTGGGTCATAAAACAAATCAAATTTAGTAAAACTTAAATCATACAGCCTAGTTCTCTGGACACAGAATCAAACTAGAAATCATCAGAAAGACAACAGGAAATTAACACTTGTAAACTAAGTGGGGGTTTTTTGTTGTTGTTTGTTTGTTTGTTTGTTTAAGAAAGAGCGCAAGCTGGGAAGGAGCAGAGAAGGAGATAGAATATCTGAGGCAGGCTCTGTGCTGACAGCAGCGAGCCCCATGCAGGGTTCCAACTCACAAACCATGGGATCATGACCTGAGCAGAAGTCCAGCACTCAACCAACTGAGCCACCCAGGTGCCCCTAACACGTGTAAATTAAGCAACACAGTTCTAAATAATCCATGGGCCAAAGAAGAAGTCTTAAGGAAATTTTAAGAATACAATGAAATAGGGGCACCTCGGTGGCTCAGTCGGTTAAGCGTCTGACTCTCAATTTCAGTTCAGGTCATGATCTCACGGTTTGTGGGATCCAGCCCTGCACTGGGCTCTGCGCTGACAGTGCAGAGCATGCTTGGGATTCTCTCTCTCTCTCTCTCCCTCTCTCTCTCCCTCCCTCCCACCGTGCCCCACCCCACCCTCGCATTCATACGCATGTTCTCTCTCAAAATAAGTAAACATTAAAATATATATTTTGAATTAAATTATGAATATATAACTTATAAACACTTGTAAGATGCAGTAAAAGTAGTGTTTAAAGGGAAATTTATGGAATTGATTGCATTGTTTAGAAGGGAAGAAAGAACTAAAATCAATAATCTAAACTTCCATCTTAGGAAATTAGAGAAGAGCAAGGTATTAAATATTATTAAAATGATATGGATATTAAATATTAAATATTGAATTCAATATTAAAAGGACAAAAAAGGAATTTTTTAAGAATTTAATTTTTTATAAGTTTTAACTTCACAGCAAAATTGAGAAGGTACAGAGATTGTCCACATCCTTCTAGCTCCCATACGTCCACAGCCTCCCCCTATTAATATCCTCCTCCAGACTTGTACATTTGTTACAATTGATAAATCTACATTGATGTACCATAATCCCCTAAAGTCCATAGTTTACATTATAGTTTGCTCTTTGTGTTATATAGTCTATGAGTTTGGACAGATATATAATGACAAGTATCCATCATTATGGTACCCTCTGTGAATATCCTCTGTTCTCTGCTTATTTCTCTTCCCCTACCTCAACCCTTGGAAACCATTTACCTTTTTTCTGCCTTCATAGTTTTTACTTTTCCAGAATATCATATCGTTTTCCAGAATGTCATATACTATATCCTATAGTATATAGTACATAAACTTTGGCTTCTTTCACTTAGTAAATTTTTTGTGGCTTGAAAGCTCATTTCTTTTTAGCACTAAATAATACTCCATTGCTGGGGTGCCTGGCTGGCTCAGGTGGTAGAGCAGGTGACTCTTGATCTCAGGGTTGTAAGTTTGACTCCCATGTTGGATGTAAAGATTACTTAAAGTTTATTTATCCATTCACCTGCCAAATGACATCTTGTTTGCTTCCAAGTTTTGCAATTATGAATAAAGCTGCAATAAATATTTGTGTGGGCATAAGGTTCCACCTCCTTTGGGCAAATACTAAAGAGTGCAAATGCTGAATCATATATTGAGTATATTTAGTTTTATGAGAAACTGTCAAACTGTATTCCAAAGTGGTTGTGCTATTTGCATTCCCATCAGCAATAAATGAGAGTTCCTTTGCTCCACATCCTTGCCAGCATTTGGTTTTTGTCAGTATTCTGGATTTTAGCCATTCTAATATAGTGTAATATTGTCTCATTGTGGTTTTAATTTGCATTTCCCTGACGACATATGATGTCAAGCATCTTCTCATTTGCTTATTTGCCATCTATACATCTTCTTTGGTGAAGTGTCTGATAAGGTCTTTGGACCATTTTTAAAAGTCAGGTTGTTTTCTTATTGTTGAGTTTGAAGAGTTCTTTATGTCTTTTGTATAACAATTTTTTGTCAGATGTGTCTTCTGCATATATTTTCTTCCAGTTGGTGACTTGTCCTTTGATTCTCTTAACATTGTCTTTTGTAGAGCAGTTTTAATTTTATTTTAATGTTTGTTTGTTTGTTTGTTTGTTTATGAGAAAGAGAGAGAGAGAGCCCACAACAGGGGAGGGACAGAGAGAGAGAGAGACACAGAATCCAAATCAGGCTCCAGGCTCTGAGCTGTCAGCACGGAACCCAACACAGGGCTTGAACTCACAAACTGTGAGATCATGACCTGAGTAGAAGTCAGACACTTAACCAAGACACCCAGGTACCCCGAGTTTTAATTTTAATAAAGTCCATCTCACCAATTATTTCTTTAATGGATAGGCCTTTGGTATTGTAAGAAGTCACTGTCATACTCAAGATCATCTAGGTTTTATCTCATGTTATTTTTTTTTTAAGTTTATTTATTTTTAGGAAAGACATAGACAGTGTAAGCAGGGGAGGGGCAGAGAGAGAGAGGGAGAGAATCCCGAGCAGACTCCATGCTGTCAGAACAGAGCCTGATGCAGGGCTCAAACTCATCGAAACCATCAGATCATGACCTGAACTGAAACCAAGAGTAGGATGCCTAACTGACTGAGCCACCCAGGCACCCCATATTCTATGTTATCTTTTGAGAGTTTTATCATTTTGCATTTTACATATAGTTCTTTGATGAATTTTGAGTTACTTCTTGTGAACAGAATAAGGTCTTTGTCTAGGTTCTTTGGGAGTGTGTGCACATGCAGATGTCCAGTTGCTCCAGCACCATTTGTTGAAAAGACTACCTTTGCCTCATTGTATTGTATTTGCTTCTTTGTAAAAGAGCAGCTGACTATATTTATGTGGATCTATATGTGAAACTGTAAAAGATCTATTCATCTTGCAGCTGCCCAAGAGATACTTTTGTCCACAGCCCCCTTAATATACCATTTCTGGTCAATCTGGACTTGTCAGCACCCCCCCCCTTTTTTTTCAGTCTTAAGGTTATTGTAAATGGAGTATTGAAGTCTTCAACTATTGTCGTGGGGCTGTATTTCTACCTTCGATTCTGTCAATATTTCCTTCATAGCTAGGCCTCAATGTTATTACAAACTGGTCCGACACAGCTACATCATTTTGTTGTCCCATAGGACATAACAATCTTACAGAATACTAACTTCAGACAAGATTATTCTGAGACCATGATAAATTGCAACACAAAAAGGACATTTCATGTTGTCTAAGCACAGACAAAAACAAGATTGCTGTGCCATCCACAAAATAATCATCACATTGCCTTACTTTCTGACAGTATCCAACCTACAGCAAATCTCCCCCTCCCTGAGACTCTACCGCAAATCATTTGAAGTCCAAGAGCCAAGTAGGCTCTTTCTAACTCCTCTGAGATAACTCATGGTTCCCCATGATGTTCTTCCTTACTGCAACATAAATGCTGTTTAACCACAGGTGTGATCCTAGTGGTCTTTAACTGAAGAGTTTTGAAAGGGTTCCTGGTGAAGAGGTCCCTGGGCACTGGGTCAAGATAGGGAGGTCATACCTTTGTATGCATGAGCCTGGAAGGAAATACAGATTAGAAACATGATCAAGAGAACAAAGCCTATGAATTTTATACTTAGTAACCTCAAACTGAATACACACCTGCCATTTGCAAAGGCTGTTTCCACCAAAGGAATGGCTGATTTAAGATTTAGGGGAGTCAAAGAGAGGGGCTTGGCAAAAAAGGGGTCAAACAGTGGAACTCCTAGGAGGTCAGAAGCCATCACCTGCCTCTTGGGAGTTCTGAAGTCAGACAAAGTCTGACTTCCCACAAGATGCCAAGCTCCTTCTTTGCCTTTAGTACCTACTTATCCAGTTTCCCTTTTTGCCTCAACTTCCTGGAAGCCGTATTTTTCACATGAAGCTACATAAACATATCTTAGCTATTGTTTTCAGTTTCCTTATTGTTAAAGAAAAAATTAAAGAAGTTATTGACACTAGTTAAAACAGGAAGGCATGTTTATTCCGGACTATAATGATAGGTGTGAAGGACTAGTGCAAAGGGCTTTTGCTGGAGGAGAGACTCGGGTCAACTCTGAATACAAGGAATGGGGGGGGGGGGTGCGGTTATGGCCAAGGAGCAGAGTGAGGGCGAGTGGATGAAAATTTCCTGGGTCTGAGGAAACAAGGCCAGGGGGATTCTTCCTACGGACTCACCAGGACTCTTGTTGAAAGCAGGCCAGGATGGTAAGACACGGAGGGCGAGGATGAGTAACCTGATCGGATAGCAAAGGTGAGCAGACACCAAGGGTGGCGGATTTTCTTTGACTCGGTAGGATTCTCGCTAAAATTGTGGAGCCCAGTGGAGATGAAGGCGCAGAGGAGCCCCACTCGGGCTCGGTCGGGGAGACTTTGTGGCCATCTTGATGGGCCCGGAAATCCAGGGAGATAAATACAACACAGGGTCCTTACCAGTTGGATTGAATGCTGGGTTTGTGAGCCTCTCGGAGAACCGGCCTTCCTCCTCTGGGAAATGAGTCACGCACAGAACGTGCCCTGCACGAGCCCCGCCACCTGTGGCTCCCACCTGGCCTGGCCACCCCCACCCCCACCCCCGCAGCGGCCAGACTCTTCCGGGGGGAGGGGGGGTCTTCCCTATGTCCACCCACTCCCTCCAGCCCACATCGGGGCCGCTCTGTCCGCTCCCGCCAGCGAGGATCTCGGGTCCCCACGAGGCGGGCGGCAGCGGGCGCCCAGGTCCAGGATGTTGGGCGCCGGTCGCTATCCCCTCAGGGAGCGCGCGCCCCGCCTCCCGGCCTCCGTAGTTCGGGCGCGGGTGGCTTCCCCGTAGGCCCAGAGTCCCCACCTCCCGGTCTCCGTAGCTCCAGCCCCGGATGCACATGCCCGGCCTCGGGCCCCTGCACTTCCGGCGGTGGGCGCGGGCGCCTGTGGGTCTGGCGGGGCGTGTTTGAGGGCGCTGGAGTGACCGCCTATGGTGTTTGTCTTTCTCTGAGTGATATATTTAACGATACATAAACATATTTTATTTACACTTTTAAATCGTGGTGTTTATAAGCAGTTGATAAAAGCAGTTCTGTGTGCGCCACAGGAGTGAATTGTCATCGTTACGTGAAACTTACATAAGAAATTCCTGCTAGTGTTACAGTTTTATGTAATGTCTTCAACAGCAGACACATTAGGTGGGAAGTGTCTGCGTATGGAATCGAGCACTGTGTGGCTCCATTTGTTTTCACTTTGACAAGATCCATAGTCCACAGTGAACACCATTATAATTAAAAATTATTTTCCTTGGGGCGCCTGCCGGGGCTCAGTCATTTGAGCGTCTGACTCCCGATTTTGGCTCAGGTCAAAAAACCCGGAGATGTGGTTTCGAGCCCCCTGTCAGTTTCGTGCTGAGCCTGGAGACTGCCTGGGATTCTCTGCCTCTTTCTGCTCCTCCGTCCACTCGTGTGCTGTTTCTCTTAAATAAACGTTTTCCTTAATGCTCTTTGAAATACATCAATATGATAGCTCCTTCATGGCGTGAATTTTTTAGTTTAAGAAGATTTGAGCTACATTGTTCACCGTTCCACATTCAGTACCTTTGTAAGATTTTCTCACCTGTGAGAGTTCTTCCAAATAAAAGCCATCTAGAATAAGCACATCCACAGGCCTCCCCTGACGCTGAATCCTCTTATGTGTGAGTTCTGGTTTCGGACTCAGTCTTCTCCATATTTGTTGTTTTGATGGGGTTTTTCGCTGGTATGAATTAAATGAACCTTAATGAAATGGACATTATAGGACGAACTTTCTAGCATCCACTATGTTAAGAGGGAACATCTCCATTGAGAATATTTTGCTGTCTAATGGGTTCTGGCTTCATGATGAAGGGTCTCCCATAGTCATAGCCATGGTGTTGTTTTTCACCAGTATGTATTAACTGATGCTCAGTGAGGTGTGATTTCTGGGAGAAGACTTTACAATACCCAGTTCATAGGGCTTCTCTCCAGAATGAATCCTCTGATGTCTGATGAGTTTTATTTCCAGCATTCAGCACACTCACAGGAAAATTCATAGTATGAATTTTCCGATGTGTTTTGAGACCTGCCTTATGAGAAAAGGCTTTTCCACATCCTGCACATTCATATGGTTTCTCCCCAGAATGTTCCTCTGCTGTCTGAATGGTTCTGGCTTCAAGCTAAAAGCTTTTCCATACTCAGGGTGCCTGGTTGTCTCAGTCAGTTGAGCATCCAACTTTTGATTTCAGCTCAAGTCATGATCCCAGGGTCATGAGATGGAGCCCCATGATGGTCTCCATACTGAGCATGGAGACTGCTTGGGATTCTCCCTTTCTCTCTCTCTCTCTCTCTCTCTCTCTCTCTCTCCCCCTCTCCCTCTGCCCCTCTCCCCTTCTTATGCATGTGCCTGCTCTAAATTATTTTTTAAGGTTTATTTATTTATTTTTGAGAAAGAAAGGGAGCCTGGGGTAGGGGCACAGAGAGAGAGAGGGGAGAGAGAATACCAGGCAGGCTCCATGCTGTCAGGACAGAGCCTGACCTGAACCCAGAGATAATGACCTGAGCCAAAATAAAAAGTCTGATGCTTAATTGACTGTGCCACCCAGGAGCCCCTCTAAAACAAACAAACAAGCAATAAACATACATAATTTCCCACACTCATTACATTCATGGGTTTTCTCCCTAGTATGAGTGACCTGATGGTGAATGTGGGGTGCTTTCAGGGAGAAGGTTTTACCACATTTATTATATTCATATAGTTTCTTTCTAGTATGGACTGTCTGATGCTTTCAGAGATCTGACTTACATGAGAAGTTTTTTCCACACCCAGCACATTTATAGGATTTCTTCCCAGTATGAATTTTCTGATGTGCCTTGAGATGACCTTACAAGAAAAGCTTCTTCTACATTCTGCACATTCACAAGGTTTGTGCTCACTATGACTCCTCCGAAGTCTGACGAGTCTGACTTACTTTTAAAGTGTTTTACACATTTCACACCATGAGGTATCTCATCAGTATGTGTTACCTGGTGCCCTGCAAGATGTGCTGAGAGAAGTCTTCCAATATTTAGAATATTCATAAGGTTTTATGAGGGTATGATTTCTCTGGTGGATACCAAGTTCTGGTCCACCACCTCTAAGTTGACTTAAAAACTTCCGTGGTTTGTCACAACATGTCAATCATCCCTTGGAAACTGATCCATAATCTCAAAAGGGAATAAATACTCTTCAGAAATTCCCACTTTTGTGACTTCAGGTCTAAATTCTTCATCTGAAAGGAAAAGGGAAAATTGGCTCAACAAGAAGTACAAAATCAGAAACCAAGCAATGGAGCACACAGTTAGAGGTGCTGCTCTTGTATCATTGGTTCAGTGCTTGGCACATAGTTGGTGCTTAACAAATAATTGTGAAAGAAATCACTATCTTATCCTAGTAGGGCTACCGTTCACTGAACCTGTATTGACCATTATTTATTTCCTATTTCCTTCCCTACTGTCCTCATCTCAAGACACTTCTTGTCTTGCCTCTGAAAACATATTTCTCTTTAATTCTAATATTAAATGACTTCTATGTTCTGTGACTATTACAGAGTTAGTATGTTCTCATCTTATTTTTATTTGCTTAAAACAAACAAGACAAATCAACCAATAACCCTGCTAGATCATGCCGCCACACTGTTCAAACTGCATACGTTATTTCTGTGCTCAAAGCCCATCTGTAACACCCATAGGCCAACAGACCCAGTTATTTACACTATTTCACTAGTACCTGAGAAATACAGTCTCTTCCCACAGAATCAGAGTACTGGTTGTCCAACATGCTCTATTCCAGCCAAACACGACAGAAGAAACTGCCCCAAGGACAGGCCAAGTGGGGACACAAAGCTTCTAACCTTGGCACCTGGATGTCCCCTCCCACCACCTCCAAAGTGGCGCAGAGAGAGCCAAGTAGGAAGCTAGGACTTCAACCCCACCAGCCTCTTACTGTGGTGTCAGGAGAAACGTGTGGGGACCTGGCAGTAACGATGTGGCCTCGCATCCTGGAGCAGTGTCGGATAAAGCCAGCTGAAACAGCAGTTTTAGATAAGATCCAGAGTCTTACAACAGAATACAAAATATCTGGGTTCCAATAAAAAAAATCGCTCATACCAAAAGCCAGGAAGATATCAAACTGAATGAAAAAAGACAACAGATAAATGTCAACTCCAGGATGACACAGAGATGTTAACATTACCTGGCAAAGAACAGAAAGCAGCTTTGATTAGGGGTGCCTGGCTGGTTCAGTCGGTAGAGTGTATGACTCTTAATCTTGGGGTTGTGAGTTCAAGCCACATGTTGGGGGTAGAAATTACTTTAAAAAAAAAGAAACCAAAAAAAAATAATTTAAAAAAAGCAGCCTTGGGGCGCCTGGGTGGCGCAGTCGGTTAAGCGTCCGACTTCAGCCAGGTCACGATCTCGCGGTCCGTGAGTTCGAGCCCCGCGTCAGGCTCTGGGCTGATGGCTCGGAGCCTGGAGCCTGTTTCCGATTCTGTGTCTCCCTCTCTCTCTGCCCCTCCCCCGTTCATGCTCTGTCTCTCTCTGTCCCAAAAATAAATTAAAAAAATGTTGAAAAAAAAAAAAAAAAAAAAAACAGCCTTGATTAAAATGTTTCAGTGCCCAATTATGAACACAAGCAAAACAAATGAAAAATAGCCTCAGCAAAGAAATAGAAGAAATAAGGAAGAAACAGATGGAACTTTTAGAACTTAAAAATACAATAACTGAAATAAACAGTCCAGTGGCTGGGATCATGAGTAAAATGGAGGACACAAAAGAAAGTCAATAAAATGAAAGATAAAACAATAGAAATTACATAATCTGAACCACAGAGAGAAAATAAACTGAAACAAGCAAACAAACAAACAAACAAAACCACCAAGCAGAACCTCAGTAATTTACAGGACTAATAACTAGGTTCTAACAATTATGTGACCAGAATCCTGGAGGGAGAGGAAAGAGGCTAAGGAAGAAAAATGACATAATCATATCAAATGATGCAGAAAAAGCATCAATATCAACACTCATTTATGATTAAAAAAACTCAGAAAAATAGGAGTAGAGGGGAACTTCCTCGACTTGATAGAGTAGCTACAAAAACCTATAGCTGACTCTGTAGTTAATGATGAAGGACTGGATGTTTTGCCCAAGACTGGGAACAAGACAGGGATGTCCACCCTCAACATTGTTGTTCAACACAGTACTGGAAGTTCTGGCCAGTGCAGCAGAGTAAGAGATGGAAATAAAAGGCATGCATATTAGAACAGAAGAGATAAAGCTGCTGTTATTTACAGGTGAAAAGATGGTTTATGTAGAAAATTCTAAAGAACCTATAAGGTAGGAGGATGCAAAATCAACATAAAGATTAATTGTATTTCTACTATTAGCAATGGACACGTGGACGCTGAATTTAAGTACAATACCATTTACAGTTACTCAGAAAATGAAATACCTAGGTGTAAATGTAATAAACATGCACTAGATGTGTATACTGAAAACAACATAATGCTGGTGAAAACAATTCAAAAAAGATCTAAATAAACAGACATCTTGTGTTCCTAAACTGGAAGAGTCAATAAAGAAGTAAATTCTCCACAAAACGATACATAGGTTTAATGTGCTTTCTATCAAAATCTCAGCAAGAATTTTTGAAGATACAGGGGCGCCTGGGTGGCGCAGTCGGTTAAGCGTCCGACTTCAGCCAGGTCACGATCTCGCGGTCCGTGAGTTCGAGCCCCGCGTCAGGCTCTGGGCTGACGGCTCGGAGCCTGGAGCCTGTTTCCGATTCTGTGTCTCCCTCTCTCTCTGCCCCTCCCCCGTTCATGCTCTGTCTCTCTCTGTCCCAAAAATGAATAAAAAACGTTGAAAAAAAAATTTTTTAAAAGAATTTTTGAAGATACAGACAAGATTTTCTACAACTTATATGGAAAGGTCAAGGTAAAACATTTTGGAAAGAAGAGTAAAAGAAGAATCACTCTACCTGACACTATGGGTTACTGTTTGGTTGCAGGAACCACAATTGCGTGGTTCTGGAAGACGAATAGACACACAGACCAAAAAAATGGAAGAGATGATCTAGAAATGGACCGACACAATGATGTCAACCTGATTTTTGAAAAAAGCAGCTCGGGGGAGAAAGAGTAGGCTTCTCGTCGAATGGCGCTGGACAACTGGGCACCGTGCGGTAAGAGACAGACTTAACGAGTCGAGGTGTGGACTCTGCGCATCCTAAACAAACAGCAGGGCTTCACCTGGCTCCTGAGGCATGACCTGGAGACCGTCGGGTTACCCTGCCTGATGAGACAGCCTTTGGGTACCTTTGGCCTTGGGCCATATCAGATAGTTTACGATAAAATGTGATTTACTGTGATTTACTGCATCAACGTGACCTCTGGATGACCTGAGGATGGAATAACTAAGGGGAGGTGCATGGTCACAGACCCCTAGTAAAAATCCCGGACACAAGCCATGGTGAGCTTCTCTGTTGGCAATGCTGTGTGCAAGTTGTTGCACACTTGCCGTGTATACAGCTCCACTGGGAGTGGGCAACTGGGCTCCACCTTTTGTACCTTTTACCTCTGCTGATTTTAAACTGTACACTTTTGCTGTAATAGTCACTATGAATCTCACAGCGTTTCTGAGTTCTGTGAGTCCTTGTGAATTACCGAATCTGAAATAAAGAAGGATGAGAGGGTGGCGTTGATGAATCTTTATGACTCCGGGGTGGCTACTGGGTCATCCATGGTGTGAAGCAGTGGCCATTTTGTAATTAGCTGATAGAGGTGAAAGTTATCAGTGGAATTTAGAAATGATAGCCCCAACTCCCAAAGAGTTGACTCAGTAGATACATAATGAAATATAAAATAACATCAAGCAAGCTAAATATCCAATCTCATGGTCACTGTTGTCTATTGTAGCTGATATTAAATAAAGGTGAGCACAGGAACAGACTACCAAGCAGTGCTGGGCTGGGACTCTGGCCAGTTGGAGCTATAGCCACCGGCCTCAGGGCCATGACCAAAGGGAAGAATGATCTTGAACAACAGAAAATCAGAGTTATTCATAAGTAAATGGAAAAAACAGGGGTGCCTGGGTGGCTCAGTCGATTAAGTTTCTGAGTCTTGGTTTTGGCTCAGGTCATGAATTCATGGTTTGTGAGTTTAAGCGTCACGTCACACTTTGCACTAACAGCCTCTTGAGATTCTCTCTCTCTCTTCCTCTGCCCCTCCCCCCTCCCAAAATAAATAAATAAACATTAAAAAAGAAAAAAGAAAATGGGAAAAACAAAGGAGAAAGTCGAGGGATTCATTCTCAAAAGGTGAAATTGTTTAGACAATTACTAAGAAATGGGATGAGCAAAGAACGTATTGACAGGGACAACACCGAGGTTTTAACGCAGCATGATCACAGGTGGGTGGACCACTGTGACCCCTGATGGTTCCCCAATTGACTCTGTTTACTCAAATTTGAGTACAAATTTGGGAAAACCTTTAACACTGGAAATTAAAGATGACATTGAGTAACATGACAAGTCATCTGGGGCAATGATCCAGCAAACTAATCAGGACAAGGATGAAAGGGCAAAGCCCCCTGGCTTAGCCACCAGCTGGAGACCCTAGATCATAGACATATGTGGGTAAATTGTCCAGGTGGTACGGAGACTTTTCTAGGGTTCCTTGGCATGGTGTTCCAATGCAGTGGGATTCCCAAACCTGGTGTGATAACCAACGGGGCTACAGGTGATTGGGGGTGGATACGGGGGTATCTTGGTGGGATTAAGATAAAAGCTGGGATAAGAATTGGAATGTTGAACAGACTTCGTGCAAAGTGGTTGAGTCCCATTTGCTTGAGTGTAATTTTGGGATGGATATTATGTCTGACTAAGGAACACTTCCCCTACTTAGAATTGTAAAACAGAAGGCAGGTACGTTTACCCTCTGGCCAGTATTAAGTGGACATGCAAAATAGGGAATGACAGAATTTTCCATGCCCACACAGTTTGTTAATTTCAACAACATAAAACACCTGGTGGGCAAAAGAATGTACCACTTTAATTAATGACATTTGAGAAGCCCGAGTGCTGGTACCAACAAATTCAAATAGTGCTGTGTGACCCATGGGAAAGCGGGAAAAGCATGGAAAAGCAGGAAAAGCAGGGAGCCGGCAGGCTGACCACAGTGTAGGGTGAGAGCCCATGAGCACCACCCAGTGGTGATTGCTGGGATTTGGGAGCAGGAAATCTCCAGAAGCAGTGATACAAAAAAGGCGTTTGGAGTACTTAATAGCTTGCCACCAAGCACTAATTGAAACTACCCCTAACACCGAATGACATAAAATAATTTTGGAGTCTGAAATACCCCAAATTACTCGGGCGACGTCAGAGACACACTTCAATAGGGAAGGAAGTGCCCATTTTCTTCAGACCAAAAGACCCATATGGGGGCCAATAGCATCCAAATCAAAAACAAAAACAGATCCTATGGTGCCCAATAATGAAAATACACATCGTATATTTTATTCATTGCCTAGAAATGCCATAAAAAATAAACACAAACTTAAAACACCAATAAGATTCCACTACACACAAATTAAATGGCCAGAATCAGTAACACTGACAACACCCAATGCTGGCGAGGATGTGGGAACCTTATTCAAGGCGGGTGGGAATGCAGACCGGTGCAGCCACTCTGAAAGTGCTTTGACAGTTAGTTTCTTACAAAACTAAACATCCTGTTACCATGTGATCCAGCAATCATGCTCCTCATTTACCCAGAAAAGTTGAAAACTTACGCTCACACAAAAACCTGCACTTGGACGTTTACAGAAGCTTTATTCATAATTGCCCAAACTTTGAAGCTACCAAGACCCCCTTCATGGGGTGATGGACAATTAAACTATGTATCCACACAATGGAATACTATTTATCAATAACAAGAATGAGGTATCAAACAATGGAAAGACATGGAGGAAACTTAAAAGCACATCACTAAGTGAAAAAAAAAGCCAGTCTGAAAAGGCTAATACTGTATGATTCCAACTGTATGACATTCTGGAAAAGACAGAACCTCACAGCCAGTGGAAAGGTCAGTGGTTGCCAGGGGATGGGGGACAGGGAGGAACGAAGGGGAGGAGCACAGAGGATTTTTAGGGAGTGAATATACCTTCTGTGATACCATAATGATGCATATATGTCCTTGTACATTTCTCCAAACCCACAGAATGTCCACCACGGAGTGATGATAATGGGAAGAAGCTCTGAGTGGGGGGATGAGGGGATGTGGGAAATCTCTGCACGTTCCCCTCAATTTTTCTATAATCCTAAAACTGCTCTAAGGAAGTATTAATTTAAAAAAAACGATTAAATGTTACCACAAACTAATAATTTTTTAAAAGAAAAAAATACCATAAACTGAGCATCGAAAACAACAGAGACTTACTGTCTCTGGAGGCCAGAAGCCCAACGTCAAGCTGTTGGTGGGGTTGGTTTCTCATGCAGGGTCTGTTCCTCACTTCCCTCCTGGCTTCTGGTGGTTTGCTGCCCATCCTCGGGCTTCCTTGTTTGTAAATCTCTGCCTTCCTCTTCACATAGCATGTTCCCTACGTGTATCTCTGTGTCCAAATTTCCCCTTTTCAGAAGGACACTAGTCATAATGGATCAGGGGCTCACCCTACTCCAACATGACCACATTGTAACTAATCACATCTACAATAATCCTATTTCTGAAAAAGGTCACATCTGAGGTACTGGGGGTTAGAACTCAACATATATGAATAACAGACTATTACGCAGCCATAACAAGAATGAAATCTTGCCATTTGCAACAGCCTGGATGGACCTACGAGGTATGATGCTAAGTGGGATAAGTCACACAGAGAAAGACAAATACCAAATGATTTCACTCATATGTGGAATCTAAAAAACAAAACAAATGAACAATCAAAACAAAACAGAAACAGACTCATAGATACAGTAAACAAACTTTGGTTAACAGAGCAGGAAGAGAGCAGGGGGTGGGTGAAATAGGTGAAGAGGGTGTAAAGGCACAAGCCTCCAGTTTATAAAACAAGCCATGGGCATGGAAAGCACAGCGGAGGGAATGTATACAGGGAATGTAGTCAACTGCATTGTAACTTTGGTGATATATGGCAACTGGACTTTTCATAGGGATCATTTCATAATGGATAAAAATATTGAACCACTATAATGTACACTTGAAAGTAATAGGATATTGTATGTCAATTTTCTATCATACTTTGATAGAAAAAAAAGAATACACATGGCTGGCAATAGAATGTTAAAAAATGTGTTACTGTCTAGTTCAGAAATAGAGGTAATCTTTCATAGTTCTGAAAACGTCAAAGAATGGATAGAGTTGGGAGAAATATAAGTATTCGTTTTTATAATAGTTTTAGACCTGTAAAAATGAATCTGTACAAGAAGACAATTATGTGGATATTTAAAAAATTAAAACTAGGGTCTTCTCTGTATTATCTAGATATTTTAGCCAAAGGCTACCTCACCAGATTACCTAATGTGAATACACTACTGATTCTCTTGTCTTGCTAATGCAGTATTGTGTTATGATTGTTGAATTACTATCAAGATAACTGATAGAGATAATGGATTACACACATACGTTGCTCTATAATGTGTTTCAAAGAAAAAAAATATTTAAAATTTTGAAAACAAAATTAAAAAAGAAAAAAGAATGAAAACCAAATGTATATTTCTTTTTCACTGTTAATTTTTTTTTTTTAATTTACATCCAAATTAGTTAGCATATAGTGCAACAATGATTTCAGGAGTAGATTCCTTAGTGCCCCTTACCCATTTAGCCCATCCCCCCTCCCACAACCCCTCCAGTAACCCTCAGTTTGTTCTCCATATTTATGAGTCTCTTCTGTTTTGTCCCCCTCCCTGTTTTTATATTACGTTTGTTTCCCTTCCCTTATGTTCATCTGTTTTCTCTCTTAAAATCCTCATGAGTGAAGTCATATGGTTTTTGTCTTTCTCTGACTGATTTCACTTAGCATAATACCCTCCAGTTCCATCCACGTATTTGCAAATGGCAAGATTTCATTCTTTTTGATTGCTGAGTAATACTCCATTGTGTGTGTGTGTGTGTGTGTGTGTGTGTGTGTGTACCACATCTTCCTAATCCATTCATCCATCAATGGACATTTGGGCTCTTTCCATACTTTGGCTGTTGTTGATAGTGCTGCTATAAACATGGGGGTACATGTGTCTCTTCGAAACAGCACACCTGTATCCCGTGGATAAATGCCTAGTAATGCAATTGCTGGGTCGCAGGCTAGTTCTATTTTTAGTTTTTTGAGGAACCTCCATACTGTTTTCCAGAGTGGCTGCACCAGCTTGCATTGCCACCAACAATGCAAAAGAGATCCTCTTTCTCTGCATCCTCGCCAACATCTGTTGTTGCCTGAGTTGTTCATGTTAGCCATTCTGACAGGTGTAAGGTGGTATCTCATTGTGGTTTTAATTTGTATTTCCCTGATGATGAGTGATGAGCATTTTTTCATGTGTCAGTTGGCCATCTGGATGTCTTCTTTGGAGAAGTGTCTATTCCTTCTTTTGCCCATTTCTTCACTGGATTCCTTGTTTTTTGGGTGTTGAGTCTGATTAAGTTCTTTATAGATTTTGGATACTAACCCTTTATGTGATATGTCATTTTCAAATATTTTCTCCAATTCTGTCGGTTGCTTTTTAGTTTTGCTGACTGTTTCCTTTGCTGTGCAGAAGCTTTTTATTTTGATGAGGTCCCAGTAGTTCATTTTTGCTTTTGTTTCCCTTGCCTCTGGAGACGTGTTGAGTAAGAAGTTGTTGCAGCCAAAATCAAAGAGGTTTTTGCCTGCTTTCTCCTCGAGGATTTTGATGGCTTCCTGTCTTACATTTAGGTCTTCCATCCATTTTGAGTTTATTTTTGTGTATGGTGTAAGAAAGTGGTCCAGGTTCATTCTTCTGCATGTCACTGTCCAGTTTTCCTAGCACCACTTGCTGAAGAGGCTGTCCTTATTCCATTGGATATTCTTTCCTGCTTTGTCAAAGATTAGTTGGTCATACGTCTCTGGGTCCATTTCTGGATTCTCTATTCTGTTCCATTGATCTGAGTATCAGTTCTTGTGCCAGTACCATACTGTCTTGATGATTACAACTTTGTAGTATAGCTTGAAGTCTGGGCTTGTGATGCCTCTTGCTTTGGTTTTCTTTTTCAAGATTGCTTTGGCTATTCGGGGTCTTTTCTGGTTCCATACAAATTTTAGGATTATTTGTTCTAGCTCTGTGAAGAATGCCGGTGTTATTTTCATAGGGATTGCATTGAATATGTAGATTGCTTTGGGTAGTATCGACATTTTAACAATATTTGTTCTTCCTATCCAGGAGCACGGAATCTTTTTCTATTTTTTTGTGTCTTCTTCAATTTCTTTCATAAGCTTTCTATAGTTTTCAGTGTATAGATTTTTCATCTTTTTGGTTAGATTTATTCCTAGGTATTTTATGGTTTTTGGTGCAACTGTAAATGGGATCAATTCCTTGATTTCTCTTTCTGTTGCTTCATTGTTGGTGTATAGGAACGCAACCAATTTCTGTGCGCTGATTTTATATCCTTCCACTTTGCTGAATTCATGAATCAATTCTAGCGGTTTTTTGGTGGAATCTTTTGGGTTTTCCATATAGAGTATCATGTCATCTGCGAAGAGTGAAAGTTCGACCTCCTCCTGGCCAATTTGGATGCCTGTTATTTCTTTGTGTTGTCTGAGTGGTTATGGGTCTGTTCAAGTTTTCTATTTCTTCCTGTTTCAGTTTTGGTAGTGTATATGTTTCTAGGAATTTGTCCATTTCTTCCAGATTGCCCATTTTATTGGCATATAATTGCTCATAATATTCTCTTATTATTGTTTTTATTTCTGCTGTGTTGGTTGTGATCCCTCTTGTTTCATTTTTTATTTTATTTATTTGGGTCCTTTCCTTTTTCTTTTTGATCAAACCGACTAGTGTTTATCAATTTTGTTAATTCTTTCAAAGAAGCAGCTTCTGGTTTCATTGATCTGTTCCACTGTTTTTTTGTGTGTTTTTTTGTTTTTTTGTTTTTTTTGGTTTCAATAGCATTAATTTCTGCTCTAACCTTTATTATTTCCTGTTTTCTTCTGGTTTTGGGTTTTATTTGCTTTTTTTTCCAGCTCCTTAAGGTGTAAGTTTAGGTTGTGTATCTGAGATCTTTCTTCCTTCTTTAGGAAGGCTGGATTGCTATATACTTTCCTCTTATGACGGCCTTGCTGCATCCCACAGGTTTTGGGTTCTGGTGTTATCATTTTCATTGACCTCCATACACTTTTTAATTTCCTCTTTAACTTCGTGGTTAGCCCATTCATTCTTTAGTAGGATGTTCTTCAGGCTCCAAGTATTTGTTATCTTTCCAAATTTTTTCTTGTGGTCGATTTTGAGTTTCATAGGGTTGTGGTCTGAAAATAGGCATGGTATGATCTCGATCTTTTTGTACTTACTTAGGGCTGATTTGTGTCCCAGTATATGGTCTATTCTGGAGAATGTTCCATGTGCACTGGAGAAGAATGTATATTCTGCTGCTTTAGGATGACATGTTCTGAATATATCTGTTAAGTCCATCTGGTCCAGTGTGTCATTCAAAGCCATTGTTTCTTTGTTGATTTTTTGGTTAGATGATCTGTCCATTGCTGTGAGTGGGGTGTTGAAGTCTCCTACTATTATGGTATTATTATCAATGAGTTTATGTTTGTGATTAATTCATTTATATATTTGGGTGCTGCCACATTTGGTGCATAAATGTTTACAATTGTTAGGTCTTCTTGGTGGATAGACCCCTTGATTATGATATAATGCCCTTCTGCATCTCTTGATACAGTCTTTACTTTAAAGTCTAGATTGTCTGATATAAGTATGGCTACTCCGGCTTTCTTTTGTTGGCCATTAGCATGATGGATGGTTCTCCATCCCCTTATTTTCAACCTGAAAGTGTCTTTAGGTCTAAAGTGGGTCTCTTGTAAACAGCGTATAGATGGATCTTGTTTCCTTATCCATTCTGTTACCCTATGTCTTTTGATTGGAGTATTGAGCCCATTGACGTTTATAGTGAGTACTGAAAGTTATGGATTTATTGCCATTATGCTGCTTGTGGAGTTGGAGTTTCTGGTGGTGTTCTCTGCTCCTTTCTAATCTTTGTTGATTTTGGTATATATATATATATATATATATACACACACACACACCAAGAAAGATGAAGATAGTATATATATATATATATATACCAAGAAAAGATGAAAATATACATATATATGTACATATATATACACAAATATATACAAATATACATATATTTATATATAATTATATATATTATATGTATATGTATATATACATATATGTGTATATATGTATGTATATATACATATATATGTATATATAAAATACACAATATTTTATATACATAAAATACACAAATATAATATATATATGTATATAAGATATACATATATATATATACACATAATATATATATGTATATTTTCATCTTTTCTCCCCTCAGAGAGTCCCTCTTAAAATTTCTTGCAGGGCTGGTTTAGTGGTCACAAACTCCTTTAATTTTTGTTTGTCTGGGAACCTTTTTATTTCTCCTTCTATTTTGAATGACAGCCTTGCTGGATAAAGAATTCTTGGCTGCAGAGTTTTCTGGTTCAGCACATTGAATATATCCCACCACTCCTTTCTGGCCTGCCAAGTTTCTGTGGATAGGTCTGCTGCAAACCTGATCTGTCTTCCCTTGTAGGTTAGGGATTTTTTTTACCTTGCTGCTTTCATGATTCTCTCCTTGCCTGAGTATTTTGTGAATTTGACTATGATATGCCTCGTTGATGGTCGGTTTTTGTTGAATCTAATGGGGGTCCTCTGTGCTTCCTGGATTTTGATGTCTGTGTCTTTCCCCAGGTTAGGGAAGTTTTCTGCTATGATTTGCTCACATAACCCTCTACCCCTATTTATCTCTCTTCCTCTTCTGGGACCCCTATGATTCTGATCTTGTTTCTTTTTAATGAATCACTGATTTTTCTAATTCTTAAATCATGCTCTTTTGCCCTCTTTTTTTCTGCTTCGTTATTCTCTATAAGTTTGTCCTCTATATCGCTGATTCTCTGTTCTGTCTCATCCATCCTTGCCGCCGCAGCATCCATCTGTGATTGCAGCTCAGTTATAGAATTTTTAGTTTCATTCTGACTAGTTTTTACTTCTTTTATCTCTGCAGAAGTCTATTTTTGACTCCAGCTAGTATTCTTATTATCGTGATTCTAAATTATGGTTCAGACATCTTGCTTGTATCTGTGTTGGTTAAATCCCTGGCTGTCATTTCTTTGTGCTCTTTCTTTTGTGGTGAATTCCTTCATTTTATCATTTTGAAGGGAGAAAAGGAATTAATGAGGTAGAAAAATTAAAATTAAAAAATATTAAAATTAAAAAATTAAACACACACACACACACACACAATTGAATAAATGAAGCTAGATCCTAGGTGTGTTTTGGTCTGGATGTTGAAAGTGGTTTGACACATTAGAGGAAAAAAGGGGTGGGAAGGAAATAGTTGGAGAATTTGAAAAAATGAATACACTGAAGTAGACTAAAATGAGATGATGAGAGTAAAATAGAATTTGAAAAAATTTACATAAAAGCAAAAATATAGTAAAAAATTAAAAAAATATTTTTAATAGAAATTGAAAGTAAAATGAAGTTTTTCTCTTTCTGTATTCAAGAAAAAGAAAAGAAATGAAAAAGATAAAAGAGGAAAAGAAAAAGAAAAAGAAAAGAAAATCGTTTGAAAATTTGAAAAAGTGAATACACTGAAGTAGACCAGAATAAAATGATGGAAGTAAAATAGAATTTGAGAAAATTTACACGAAAGTAAAAAATATAGTAAAAAAATTAAAGAAAAAAATTTTAATGAAAATTGAAAATAAAACTTAATTTTTTCTTTCTGTATTCAAAAAAAAGAAAAGAAGTGAAAAAAAAAAGAAAATTGAATAGATAGACCTGCTAATAGATTGAAATAGGACTGAAATTACTTCGTTTTCCTGTAGAAGTCAGACTATGAAGAGCTTTATAGTTTATAGTTTATAGCCCATAAACTAAGTAGGCGGTAAGACTTGTGTTCTTGAAGAGCGATGTTGGCCCAGTTGGGTGGAGCTCAGTGTAATGGCTCCATTCTCCACTAGATGGCGCTGCTAGCCTACTGGGGTGGAGTGTTGTGGGGTTCATAGGTGCGTATGCACATGTGCGAGAGCAGTGAAAACGGCCGTCACCCAGCTACCCAGTCTGTAGTATCGGAACTCTGTTCTCCCCAAACAGCAATCGCACACCCATCCTCTGTCTTCAGCTTTTGTCCACTCCCCACTTTTTCACTGTCCGTGACCAAGCCCCAGGTGGTATCTCTCTCCTGAGTTTTGTCTCAGATGCAGCTGTTTTCCCTGGCGCCTTATTTCTGAAACACTGTGGCTTTGACCTGTTCCACCCCTCTATGGGGGTGGGTCTCACCAAGCAATGGCCGAATGAGCAATGGCCCAATGTCAGCTGCACCCAAGAATGCTTGCTGGATCCTGCTGCTGCCAGTGCCCCAAGACTGCAGCCAGGTGCCAGCTTGCCCCAGAAAAAGTTTGCGAGATAGTGTAGGAGCAGCTTTTCAGGGATTATGGAAAATCACAACACACATCTGGCACCAGGCTTCGCCCTTAACAACCTTGTTCCAGCACCAGTGAATGTGGCCATTCTCTGGGGTCTTCTGGGACCAGGTGGCTTCAACAGTCTCTACCAAATGTCCTTCCAGCAGTGGAACCGCTTTTCCCTGTGAGGCCCGAGAACCTCCCAGACCCCACTCTGTTCCTGGGGATTTGCCCTTCCCACCAGAGCACCACCAGGTACTGAGCTACGGAGTTCAGCCTTTGCATACCCCTTGTTTACAGTCTTAATGGAATGTAAACCCTCTTCTTTCCCTTTTCTCCTTTCTCCCTTTTTAGTTTAGTCCCTGTGGCTGTTTCCAATTTTCCACTTTCTCTCCAGCTGCTTTTGGGGAGGGGTGCTTTTCCCGTATTCTTCCCCCACACCCCATCTCCATCCTCTGCCCACAAAAGCAACTCCCTTCCCGCGGCTTCTCATTCCCCAAGTTAACCTCTCCACGCCACGTACCCACTGAATTCTGTGGTTCAGGTTGTGCAGATTGTTGTGTTAATCCTCAGATCTATTTTCTAGGTGTGCATGATGGTTTAGTGTTGGTCTGGCTGTATTTCATGGATGGGAGACGCAAAAAAACTTCCATGCTGCTCTGCCATCTGGGCTCCTCTGTCCCAAATGTATACTTCTTATTATAAAAACAATATCACACAACAGAGTGGGAGAAAAATTTATAAGTCATATATCTTATAAGAGGCTTGTATCCAGAGTATATAAAGTACTGGTACAACTCAACGGTTAAAAGACAAATAACCCGATTTAAAATAAGCAAAAGATGAATAGACAGTTCTCCAAAAAAGATATAAAAATGGCCAATAAATACATGAAAATGTGCTCGATATCATTAGTTATCAGGATATTGAAACCAAGATCACGATGAGGTATCACTTCACCCTTCTAGGACAGCTGTAGTCCAAAGACAGATAACAGGGAGTGCTGACAAAAATGTGGAGAAGATGGAATCCTTATACAATGCTAGGGAATGAAAAATGGCACAGCTCCTTGGGAAAACAGTTGTAGACGTTTCTCAAAAAGTTAAGCAGAGAGTTATCATATGGCCCAGCAATTCCACTCCTGGGCAAGTACCTAAAAGAAATGGAACCACAAGTCCAGGAGGAAATCTGTATGTGAACATTTGTGGCAGCAATGCAGCAGAGGTGAAAGGTAGAAACAAGGCCAGGACAGCTGCCACTTGGCACCTGATGAGGTCAGATGGAATCCTGTAGGGCTGGGTGGCATCCGGGAGATGCATTGGACCTTCCACGCGATGACGAGCTGCACCAATGGTTAGTGGCTGATTGGAACACTGGCAACAGGTCAGCGCCTTTTTCAGGGTTATATCTACCCCACACTGGCACTGTTGATTAGATTAATGGCCTTATGTAAACATGTCTTATGATACAGACACCTCATGGGAAGGGACCCAACTGATGGTCCAGACAGAGAAGGATAAATAAAAATTTAAGACACCGGACTCCCTCCCTGATAGAATAATGGAGAAGAGGGGGAAGAAGACAGGCAGACACTGGAATTCCTAAATCTACCTCCCAAGGACGGACACCAGACCAGTGCCCCATGTACTCCCTGTTCTGCCTCTGCCAGAAGCTGAAAATAAAACTAATAACAAGGGGGAAAACTGCTCCTCTCCAAGCAGCAGGATTCTCTTTAGTTTCTTGTTGCAGTTCTTGGGTCTTATTTAAACTGTGCTGCTTGGAGGTTCCTTTTCACAGACCAGCTCGGATGCGTTGGCGACCATGCCCTGGGCTTGTCTACACTGTTACTGTTCCCTGAAAATACTCGGCGTAAGGGCAATCATGTCTCATGGTGCCCAATCTGTAAAAGATCATATCTAGTGCCCTCTGCCTCAGAACAATGGGCCAGAAGTCATGTCCTGTGCCTCATCAGCTGTGTCCACTGCAAAGCCCCCTCTGCACCCCAACACAGCTTGAAGCAGTTTTGGAAGACGGACCTCCACCCACATTCTGTACAGACGGAGGAAGGATTACCTGGGATTTGTAACACGCTCCAACCACACGTTTAACACACACCTGCTTCAAGCCCATGCCCTCCTCACCTGCAGACAGAACTAACCTACTTCCCTTGGGGTCCCGCAGACCGCTGGCCCTGAGGAAGCGAAGGACCAAGATTTCTGCAAGATGAGGCCTGACCACACTCAGAGCCTGCACTGACTGCAGTGTCCTTGACAAGAGACACCTGGATGCCTGATTCCCGGCTGAATCTGGACGCTTCCAAGGACAGATGCTGCTCCTGGGCACTGCTTCTCCTGCACGCAGCCCCCTCCCATTCCCCACACCTTCCCCTCGAAAACCCTCCCACTTCATCTGGAAGGGGAAGATGGCCTTCGAGACATTAGTCCACCTTCTTCCCAGGTTGCTGGCTTCCTGAGTAAAGCGACCTCTCTTTTCCCACCATCACTCGTCTCTCAAGTGTTGATTTTCCTGCGGAGAGCAGCCGAGCCTGAGGTCGGAACCAGTTCGGTCCGGTGATAGAGGAAACTTTCAACCTTTCCTGCTGGTGGGTCTCAGGGAGGCTACACTTCTCCCAGGGTCAGAACAACTTCTGCAAAACCCTCAGATCAGGGCTGTTTCTGCTCTGAGCACACACTGCACATCCGCTTCTTTGGAAAATAACCTAAAAGAAACATTTCAAACTAAGGATGAGACTAAAAATCTTCTTGAGTCCCGCTGCCACACCTCTGAGGCCTGCAACCTTGCATGTACTAGAAGCATAAGATAAAGTGTAATTTTCTGAAATGTCCTTCATCACAATGATTTGTAACTATTTTATTTTGTTTTGTTTTATTTTATTTTATTTTAGTTTAGTTTAGTTTAGTTTACTTTATTTATTTTGAAACAGAGAGCATGAGCAGGGGAGAGGTAGAGAGAGAGGGAGAGAGAATCTTAGTCTGGCTCTGCTCTGTCAGCACAGAGCCCAACACGAGGCTTGAATCCACGAACTGTGAGATCATGACCTGAGCTGAAACCAACTGAGCCTCCCCAGGCGCCCCGATGCCTTGTGACTCTTGATGTGACAAAGAACACATATATCACATATTACACATTCCTTCTCCGGAGCTCTTGCTTCTTTGTGAAGATTGTACATCCCAGGCAGCTGGCCTCACCTGGGTTTGAATAAAATTTTCAAACTCCTTTCTTCTTCTTTCTTCTTTCTTCCTTCCTTCTTTCCTTCCTTCCTTCCGTTTTCTTTCTTTCTTTCTTTCTTTCTTTCTTTCTTTCTTTCTTTCTTTCTTTCTTTCTTTCTTTTCTTTCTTTCCCTTCTTCTTCTTCTTCTTCTTCTTCTTCTTCTTCTTCTTCTTCTCCTTCTTCTTCTTCTTCTTCCTTTTAGAAATTCTAAAAGGTTGGTTCATTTGCTTCAACACCAGTAACTGGCAGAACCCAGGGTGGAGGGCCCAGCCAGTGAAACAGCCCAGGCTCTGCTCATGTACAGGTAGGACAGGACCCTGGGGGGTGTCTACACTGGGTGGGCAGCCTTCATGGAGAGCTGGAAGGGCCTCACAGTCTCAAGTGGCTCAGAGGCAATGGTCCTGGGTCGTGGGAATGGATGCAATTACAGTTGTGAGTAGGAGCTTTTGGCGTCAGAAATGTGTTCTCTCTCCTGCTGCTCTGGAGGCTGGCTGAGGCAAAGCAGCACTCCTCCTGACTCCTGGGTGGGCTGTGGAGGCTGCTGCCCCGTTGGGGCTCCTGCTGGGGGACTCAGAGCCTGTCAGCAGCTAGGGACAATCAGCCACAAGTTGTCAGGAGGGGCTGCTTTGCTTCTGATGAGGAAGATAAGGGAGGTTGAGAGAGAGAGAGAGACAGAGACAGAGACATAGGACATAGCAGGAGAGAGAAGGGCAGACAGATTTGCAAGCAGGGTTCCTTTTGGTCATTGGTTTTCTTTGGTAAAAAGCTGTAATGGGAAGCGGACGGGCCCACGGCTAGTGCACTGATGTGGGATATAAGCCCACACATCCAGGAGGCGGAGTTCACAGACTGTCATGACTGAGTCACGGCAAAAGCAGGAGACTCACTGCATTTGTATCCACTGAGGACTCACCAGTTTGCCAGGTGCCCTCGATCACGTGGGGAAGAGAAGCGGAGGCCTCAGTTTCTCTAAGAGATCTGTTTGTGACTCCCAGCCTGGGGAGGAGGCTCCCTCTGCTCTCCGCTGGCTGAATATGGGTAAAGTTCCCTGGTTTCTGTCCCTTGTCCTGTCTCTCTCCCAAGTGCATTTTGTAGTAAAGCACCGATTTCATGATGACCGAGCAGGAGCCCCTGGTTTGCTGGGAAAAGTGGGGTCTTGACACGGATCCCCCATGACCTAAGGGGCAGTCGACACCGTCTGACTTCGGGGGCTTTGCTGCTGTTCACCGCTGTTCAACAAGTGGTGAGAGATGGCCTCTGTGTTCACCATCACGGGGCTTCAACGTTTCTCAGCAAGCGGCCACGGAATCAACATGGTAACGCTATGGGCATGGATAGTGCGTTAGGCTACCTGTTGCTAAGGCTTGGAATACAGTTCTGTGGAAAGACACCCAGGAGACTGTGCAGTGTGTCCCTTAGGTGGTGCACAAAGAACCCCACTGTTTGTTTCTAGACAAAGGTGATGCTCTGTGGGGAGGGGGAGAGGGCTTCTTATGCAACCATCTATACATGTGTCACTCGCCGAAACCCAGCTTACAAGGGTCAAGGTTGCTGGTGGGGAAGAATGTGGGAGCACAGAGGTGAGACAAGTCTTATGGGACACACCTCAGGGTGATGTGGTTTGAAGGTTTAGGGGTGGCAGTTGTGAGAAACAGAGATGTGGGCGAGGAAGACGGAGATGCAAGACAGCTCCCTGTCTTTAGAGTTTTATCCACAGGTGAAGTTTTCACCAAGAAATATGCACTTCCAGATTGCACCCCATATCTCTTCCCTCCAAGGGAAGAGCCGTACAGAGACCCTCTCCACCTTCTCAGCTGCCACGCACCACTGTCCGTTTTGACCCGCCACAGCACTGCACCTTCGTTCCCACCAATGATGGGGTCTGCAGTTGCCCAACACAGGTGACTTCCTCCAGTGCTTGTTTTAGGAGATCACTCGGGTTCTTTCTGAAACTCTCCTTCCATTTCCAAAACCTTCACAAATTGCTTCTTCTAAAACAAGGTGGTAGGGCTGCTCAGACCATTTTTCTTTGTCCCATTCTTTCAGTGGGCAAACTCATCTTCTTGCTCAGTTTTAGGTATTTCCCTGAGTTATAGACCAGAGACTTGCATCCTTTGGTCCAGCTTTTGGAAATGCCCACATGAGTTTTTCAAACGGATCTCAATACTAAGCATGTTCGTGAGGGAGCTTGGCCCGGTCTCCTGTGGTTGGCTTGGGCCCACCCACATATATCAGGATAATCTCTTTAATCTTCAAGTCTATACCCTTAATCACATCTGCGATGTTTCTTTAGCATCTACTATATCTGCAGGCACCAGGGATTCAGATGTAGGTACCTTTGGGGGGCTATTCTACCTACCCACCAGGCCACTGAGATTTTTTTCCTGTTTTCTTATAGAAAATGGATCAATTTAAGCTCTTACAGTTAGTTCTCTGTTAACATTTTTGTGATAAAAATATATGCATTATATCTTTGTTATACTTACGTTTATATTTTCAGGTATTTTGAGTTCACTTTTGCAAATGGACAGGTATAGGTTGAGGTTCTGTGTGTGTGCAGGTCTACGACAATTGCTCGTTCCAGTACTGCTGTGGTACAAGATTATCCTTTTCTCATTGATGTCTTTGGCATCATTAAAAAAAATCAATTGAAATTATATACGTAGGTCTGTTTCTTGATTCTCTTCTCTGCCCTAATGATCTATTTATTATCTTTATGCCAATTCCATAGTCTTATTTTTCCCTTAAAAAGGTTTTTTTTGGGGCGCCTGGGTGGCGCAGTCGGTTAAGCGTCCGACTTCAGCCAGGTCACGATCTCGCGGTCTGTGAGTTCGAGCCCCGCGTCAGGCTCTGGGCTGATGGCTCGGAGCCTGGAGCCTGTTTCCGATTCTGTGTCTCCCTCTCTCTCTGCCCCTCCCCTGTTCATGCTCTGTCTCTCTCTGTCCCAAAAATAAATAAAAAACGTTGAAAAAAAAAATTAAAAAAAAAAAAAAAGGTTTTTTTTAATGTTTATTTTTGAGAGAGGGACAGAATGCGAGTGGGTTAGGGGCAGAGAGGGAGACACAGTATCTGAAGCAGGCTCCAGGCTCCGAGCTGTCAGCACAGAGCCCGATGAGGGGCTTGAACTCACGAGCTGTGAGATCATGACCTGAGCTGAAGTTGGACACTCAACCGACTGAGCCACCCAGGCGCCCCTCCATAGCCTTATTTATTGTTTTCTAAGTCTTGCCATCAGATTATTTAAGCCCTCCAACCTTTATTTCTCTTTGAAAGTTTATTTGGCTTTTAAATCCTTTGCATTTCCATATAATTCTAAAATTAGCCTGTTAATGTCTATGAAAAAACCCTGCTGGGACTTATAAAAAGTTTAATTTTAATTCAAGTGTAGTTAACACACAGCGTAACATATTAGTTTCAGGTGCACAGTATTGCAATTCAGCACTTCCATATGTCACCTGGTGCTCCTCACAGGTGCCCTCCTTCATCCGCACACCTGTTCCCCCAGCCCCCACCAGTTGACTTGCAGTCTGTTCTCTATACTTGAGTCTCTTTCTTGGTTTGCTTCCCCCCCCCCCTTTTTTTTTCCATTTGCTCAATTGTTTTGTTTCTTAAATTCAACATATGACTGAAACCATATGGTATTTTAATTTTTCTCTTTTGCTTAGCACAATACTCTGCAAGGATTTTGATTGGGATTACATTGAATCTACAGATCAATTGGGAAGAACAGTCAATATTGAGTCTGTGGATCCATGACCATCATCATGAACTGAATTGTTCCTTCAGTATTCATGTTGGAGCCCTAACCCGCATGAGTCTGTATTTGAGAATGAAGCCTTTAGGAAGGTAGTGGTCATAAGGCCGGGGCGCTAACCCAACAGGACTGTCTTGACAAGAGGTGGTGGCCTGGAGTGGACACAGGGAAGCTGAGGGAAGCCTTCAGGAGAAACCAGACTCACGGATGTGTTTGATTTTGGATGTCCAGCCTCCAGAAGCAGTTGTTTACGCTGCTCGTCTGTGGGGTTTCCTTATGGCAGCCCTAGCCCACTGATACCACGTGACATAATCTTTCACTTATATAGGTTTTCTTCATGATGTTGAAACAGTATTTTATAACTTTCAGGTTACGGGTACTGCACTCTTCTGCCAAATTTACCCGAGCATTTCATATTTTTAGATACCATTATACATAGATTTTAACTTCATTTTCTTCCGCTTACTAAAGATACAACTTATTTTTAGAAGTTTGACTCCTAGAAAAGTACCCCACACCCACTTTACCCCATTGCTAACATCTTACATCATTATGGTTCATTCTGCACAGCTGCTGAACCAACGATACATCATTAACTCAACTCCATACTTTATTGGGATTCCATTTTGTCCCTAAAGATCTTTCTCTGCTCCTGGATCACATCCAAGAAGCCACATCGTATCTAGCTTTTATGTCCGCTTTGTGCACTCTGGTCTGAGTTCCTCAAACAGTCCTTGTTTTTGACGACCTTGACAGTTGAGTCAGGTACTGTGTGGAACGTCTCTCACTCCAGGTTTGTCTGACGTCTTCCTCATGGTTAGAGTGGGTGACAGGTTCTCCAGTGGCCGCATAGGTGAAGAGCCATTCTCATCACAACAGCAGCGTATGCTGTCGTGGCTGATAGTAACTACTGTCACCTGTCTGATGTAGTGTTTGCCGGTTTCTGAACTGGGAAGTTATTTTCTGCTGGCTTTCCATCTCCACCCGTGGGAGGTAAGTCATTATGTGCAGCCCACTCCTGAGGTATGGGGAGTCAGGGTGCACCACACTGAGGGGCTGTGCACAAAGGTAGCTGTCACTTCTCCCTCATGTGGTCCACCACTTATATCTGCATGGACTTTGGAAATTTAATTTACACTTTCACTTTTCATCCAACACTAAGTTATTTTTTTTGTCCGCATTCAGGTTGGCTTCTGTCCCTTTGACATTAAAAATATTTTAAAATCATGGTAACAAACTGCTAAAATTTACCGACGTAACCATTTGATGGGTACCATTTAGCAGGTGTTAACTATACTCACCATTAGGAAAAGACCTCCAGGGCCTCTTCCTCTTGCCCACTGGACACCCCTCCCTGCCCTGTGGCCTGGCAGCTCAGTTGTACACTGTTTCAGGGTCCGATTCCTCCGGGGACCTCACCATCTTGGAATCCTGGAGTGCTTGTCTTTCACTCAGCAGAATGTCCCCAGAGCTCATCCTTCCTCTCAAAGACTGAGTGATACTCCACTCTGGGCACATACCAAATAAACAGTAATTTTGCGGTGAACCTGGCTGTGCTGCATACCTCTTCCAGATCTGGCTTTCAATTCGTTGGGGTATAGATCCGGATTGCTGGATCATCTTTAATTCGTTCTCCGCTGCGACCACAGCATTTCACACTCTCACCAACAGTGCATAGGGTTCCGATTTTCTGATCCCGGCCAACACTTGTTCTTTTCTGTTTTTTTTCCCCTTCCACCTTGTGAACTCGAATGAATTTATTGTAGTGGCCAGAGACGCACCAACCAGCTCCTGTGCAAGAGACCCTGATGCAGGAGCATTTGTGCAGAGGCTATGCTGTCCCTTGCTACTCTGGCCACAGAGCCAGGGCATGTCTGCCCCACTCAGGACTTTTTCTACAAGGAATCCTGGCCTGACCAGGACTTTCCCAGGGTTGCCCTGCAGTCTGGGCTTTTTCTAATCAACCTTCTGTCCTTCCTCTTCTGTGTCCACAGGTGCCAGACCCACATGCATGTCCATTCGCCATTGCCTGGCCCTCCCTTTATCCTCCGTCTGTTCCTCCCAGTAGAATCCTGCAGCTGATTTCGTCTTGGCATCTGCTCCTTTGACACGTGGGATCTTGGGAAGAAGTGAAATTAGATGTGTACTTTTTTTTTTTTTTTTTTTTTTTGAGACAGAGAGAGGAGGGCACGAGGGCACAAGGGCACAAGTGAAGGACAGAGAGAGAGGTAGAGAGAAGCAGGGCTCACCCAAAGTGGGACTTGAACTCACGAATTGTGAGATCATGACTGAGCTTAACTGACTGAGCCACCCAGGTGTCCTAGCCCAGTGTCTTTTTTTTTTTTTTTAACATTTACTTTTGAGACAGAGAGAAAGTTGTGAGTGAAGGTAGGGCAGAAAGAGAGACAAGGACAAAGGATCCGAAGCAGGCTCTGTACTGACTGCAGACAGCCTGATGCAGGACTCGAACTCCCAAACTGTGAGATCTTGACCTGAGCTGAAGTTGGGCGCTTAACTGACTGAGCCACCCAAGTGCCTGCCGTCTTAACAAAGAAGTTGCTATTAAGTTTTTGTGTTCCTTCAAGATTACAAATTTGAAGTTTTATTCAACTATGGGAGAATGAATTACTTCTAAAACATTTACTATCTGAGAGAAAATTTGTTTATTGTTCTGATTTACTGAAACTTAAAATATACCATCAAATTACCCAGGAAAATCCAGGTAGCAGAAATACTTAACACGTTCCTTCCGGAGGTCTCAAACAAGTTCTGAAAGGCCACAGAATGATATGTATAGACTACGCCAATAGACCCCTTCTGTAAGCGCAGAAGCGAGCTCTGTGGTGTGGAGGTGACACCTCCGCCAGCATGACCATGAAGGTGCCCAGGGCCAAGTGTGAGCATTACCGGACGTTCCAAGTCACCTGATGGATCGACCCCAGTTCAGTTTCAGACCAGACGCAGCACATGATGTGTGCACCTGGAGGGATACGCTCAGTGTGTGTGTGCAGGGGACAGCCATGTGGTGCGGGGAGGCCGACTCAGCCACATCAATAAGGAAGGTCAGATGTCTGCCGTTGTCGGTAACACAGAAACATACACAGTCTTCATGTTCAAAGTCTTCATGGGGATTTCTTCTGTAATTTCTAGAATGGAAAGAAGATTTAAATAAAATAAGTTTTCTACCTATTCTGTATGAATATTTTAAAAATGCTGACTGCTTGTGTGAAGAAATCTGGCCTCACCCTCAGAGGTCTGACCTCTGTCCCAGCTCCTGAGGGAACCTCTGAGCCCTTGGAACTTCCTGAGCGACAGGAGTATTTTGTTAATTCTGGGGAGCCCTGAACACACCTGATAGTTTCTGCTAATAAGGTGACTCAGGGCGGAGCCAGCTGTACCAGAAAGACCAGCCACACGATTTAGGTCACGTGGTATCACCTGAGACAGAGCAGCCACGTGGGCAATAAACCCGTGAGGCCCATGTAATGAAGCCTCACTATAAATCTGGCCCCAGGTTTGGGGAGCTTCCCTGGTGGTAATCCACTGTCACGCATTGGGGCTTGGAGGAGGTCACACTGCTCACGACCCCTTGGGAGAGGGCAACCAGAAGCCCCGTGTCTGGAAACCTCCCAGATTAGGCACTCTGTACTTCTTCCTTTGCCTGGTTCTAGCTTTTATTCTCTTCCTACATCAAATGTGGTTCTAAGTGCAATAGGTGCCAGTGAGTTCTGTGAGTCCTGCTAGCAAATTATCAAGGCCAAGGGTGATTTTGGGAAATCCTCTGAACTTACAATTGGTGGCAGAAGTGACAGTGGTCTCGTGTGGTCTTTTCCAGAGTTTGTCGAAGGCCCCAGACTCCCCACAGCTGGGGTGAGAAGTCTTGGGTGGACCTTCTGGGGGACTCCCTCAACCTAACCAGCCTGGCACACCAGCCCAGACGTGTGCACACCCTGCCCCAAACAGGTATTTCCTACGACCACAGAGAAGGCTTAGAAGCCATGCCTAGCTGGACCCAGATTCATGGTCTCTAAATATTAACAGAGGGGGAATTGCTGTGTCCAGGTCTGGGGAAGTATAAGGGTGCGATAAGCCCCTAACATCTTTCGAAGCCAGAACACAGTTACCAGAGACTGAAGGCTGATGTCAAAGAATATAGGAGCCAATATAGCCAAAGACAAAAACTCTGAGTATCTAAAAGTATAAAACAAATGTAACTGATAAAAACACACTGAATAGATAAAAGCCGAGAGAGAGAGAGAGAGAGAGAGAGAGAGAGAGAGAGAGAGTGTAAAGAAACACTAGAAACGCTCTTTGCTCTCTGGGGTGCATTCTGCTTCCAGCAGATCTGGATTCAAAGGGTAGGACCACCTTTCTCTGCCAGGACAAGCAGGGATTCTGGAAATTACCCTCGGAGCTGCCTCCTTTATAGACAGATCATGAAGAGGACAGTAAGCACCTAGTGAACAAGCAGGAAGCCATCCGTGAGTTTCTAAAACTGTAAGGCATCCCATGATCCTTCTAACTTACTGAATTATTACTACTTTATGAAAAATGATTTCGAGAGGAACAGCACAATGAAATGTGGCTGGGGATACAGGATGGGCAGAGACACTGGGCTGGAAAGAGCCCCAGGCTTCTCAGTGGTCTTGGGTCACTCAGCCTTCAAGGTCTCTTGAGCTTGGTCTGGCCACCGGCCTCATGGCACAGGGAGGAGGCAGTGGGGGCACAGGCGAGGCCCACCCTGCCAGAGGTAGTAATGTCAGGGCCTGATTCACACAAATGTGCTTCTGCCCCGGTTGCGTGGGCCAGGTGCCTGCACCTGCACCGAACCAGAGACAATGACACCTTGTCACGTCTATGGCTCAGCTGCACTTGGGGGCCTGCAGATGTGGGGACGAGGAAGTTTCACCCATGCTGAACAGACCAGGAAGCTGGCCTTTCCCACCAAACCACATATGAGAGCCGTGAAAGGGGCTGCTGATGGCTGGGCAGCCTGTGAATGTCACCGTGGGGGCTCTGAATGTGGACATCGTCGTGGGAGGAGACCCCGCCAGGGGAGATGAACAGGCTGAGGCACTGATGTGAGGGGCATGGCTGTGCCTGGTTACAGACAGGAGCAGCTGCAAAAGAGGCTTTAATTTCTAACGATGTAGCAGAAAATTTGAAAGTGTAACAACATAAAACATTAATTAAAAAAAAAGTAGCCAAGCACGGGAAGAACATGAGGGAAATCCAGAGGCCAAAAATCATGGCTCCCAAGAGGTACCTGAACATTAAGGTTTCCTGGAGGTCCTGGTGACCTATAGCTTTCGGCACTAAATGGCTACCGAAGTGAAACAAAAAAAGCCTGGGGTGTGAACAGACTAGGAAGTTCAGGAACCCCAGGCCCCTCCAAAACCTGGGGCCAGAATCAGGAACCCACGGCAGCAGATCCTTCACCACCCAGAAGACGGTTAAGAGAATGTAGTGGGTTTAAAAACGGGCCTTCCAAAAGATATGCCCATGTTCCAGTTCCTGGAAATTGTGGAACATACAAGAGTAGGAGGCACCCTGGCCACAGAGGCAGAGGTCAGAATGATGGGGTCACAATCAAGGACACCTGAAACCAGCAGAAGCTGGGGAGGCAAAGACCAGACTGTCCCATGGAGCCTCCTGAGACGCAGCGCTGCGGACATCCCGACTTCAGGAGGGTGGGGACGGACACAGCACATTCCCATGAGACTCTGGCCCTCATGCACAACTGGGGCCCCAAGTAATGGAGTTTAGATGGGCCTGGGCTGACAGCGTCCCCTAAGATCTAGAGAAACGCTTCTTTACACGGAACTTCCTCAGAAACATCACAGAGAACCAACGTTGTCAGAACTCTAGAAACAACCAAATGTTGACTACAACCACATGAATGCTGGATCAAGAAAAAGTCAACCTGCAAGCATAGGCAGACCCGTGCTGTCACACTTGTGCTTGGCGCCCTGCCCCCACTGGCTGGCGGTGCACTTGAACACAGCAGCCCCAGGTCCCATAGTCCCAGGAGGAACAGAGCAGGTGTTTGTCCGAACCTGATTAGGAGACACCTCCAGGGCTCCCAGAAGGTGCCTGTCTCTGGTTTGTCTGATCTGGAGCTCACCCAGGGTGGAAAAGCATAAGCATCGCTTTTAAACACGCAGGCAAACAAAATCCCCACAGCTGCCGGAGGCCCAAGACTGTGGCTACAGGACACAACAGAGGGCTCAACACCGGGGAGGAGAGTCGAGGACAGCATGTCCTTGGACAACGAGTACCGCGTAACTTAGCCAGCCGCATGCATGCCCAGGCCGGGATGCATGCACAGATAAGTCCCGAAAACACCTCAAGCTTTCAATTCTTAAAGAAAGAAAAGCTTTTCTGCTCAAATCTGGCTGACAAGGGAGTGAAGGATGAGGCAGAACAGTGAGTAGCCTGGCTGTGCTGGGAAGTGACTTCAAAAATCGAGGAGCAGCCTGGGGGGCTCAGCCAGTTGGGTGTGCGACTCTTGGTTTCAGCTCAAGTCATGATCTCACGGGTGGTGGGCTTGAGCCCTGCATCGGGCTCTGTGCTGATGGTGCAGAGCCTGCTTGGGATTCTCTCTCTCCGCCCCTCCCCCACTTGTGTGCGCTCTCTCTCAAAAACAAACATTAAAAAACACCACTCTCAACAAAAGAAGAATAGAAGTGAAGGAAGTGTAGCCAGTGCTGCCCCATCTGTGTACACGTGTCCTCACCATCTGTTTGAGTCTCATTCAGAAACAGCTTGAGTTTCCTACTGCGAAGGCCAAACACCTTGGCTGCTTCATACAGGAGGCCCTGGTGGGTGAGTCCGTTCTGCCCAGGGGGGTTTTCCAGCAGGAGTGTGCCCACGGTTCCCTTCACACACTCTATGGAAGAAACGAGTACTGGGTTAGTTCCTGAGAACCAACCCCCCCCTTCCCCCCGGCTGCTGAACCCTGTGCAGAGCTCCAAGAGCCAGCGGTGTCCTGGGGGAAGGCATCCAGTGTGTAGACAGCCCACACCGCCTCCCAGAGGGAAAGGAAACACCCTTGGACATAAAAATCCGTAGTTGGGGAAGGGACACTCTGGAAACAAATGTGTACAATGGGGGCCCCAAAATATCAAGGAAAAATAAGCATCCATCCAGTCTGCTGACCAATGCATGAACAACAGTTTTCAGAACACTTCCCAGGAAAAGAAAAAATTTAAGAGCCTTAGTACTTAATTCTGCTTCATGTAGCTATGATGTTGACCTACCAGTTTACCTTATCTGCTGACCAAGCTGGCTGTAGGTGTTTCCACATAACACAGAGACACAAGCCTGAGTGTGCCCCCGGAGCAGCACGGGGTGCACGCTACACAGTACCACGTGAGATACGGCAAGTGGAAGGAACCCTGCCGCCCAGCACCCTCCAACCCGCCTCCCAGGGGTTCGAGGCTGGGGAGGCTTACCTTGCGGGCCTGAGTTCAGGAGCTGCAGGTTGATGTAGCGGCAGAGGGCGGAGCCAGGGCCGTCCACCACGGCGGGAGCAGAGCCTGCTGCCACGCGGAGTGTTTTTCCACTAAGACTCAGTAAGTCAGTTTGGTTTCGTATTTCTAAAAATAACAAAAATAGAGACAAGTTATTCTTTCAGGGGTACACAGTTCAGAGCTGAAGTCATTCACCTTTTCCTACTTAATTATTCAACTATCCTATATCTTTGCAGTGATGTTTCCACTTAACTTTGCTTTATCAAAGGACCTTGCCTTCTCTATAAAATCAGGTGTAAATGACATGCAAACAGTAAGAAATCTTAACGTTGCTAATTAAATGGCATATAGTAATAACTTAAAAATATAAGGCAAAATCGTTTTTTTCCCTTTTGGTATTTTTTGTTACAGCTCTTCTTAAAATGTTCTACATCAGAATCCTAAACGTCACTGTGAAAAGAAGCCTTATATTAAAAATGTTAATTATAGTCAGAAGAAAAAGTATTTGACTCATGAACATATGTGAAAAATAGCAAGACACACAGAACACAGAGATTTCACCTAAAATTAAACAGTGTTTAGGGCTGGAAACACAGCTGGATGGTGCTGGAGGCCATGACTGGTGATGGGTGAACATGGTGTGTGGGAAAGCGGTGGGGGCAAGTCCTCGATGGACATGTCCAGCCCCACCTGCAGTCTGCATGGCCTCCACTCTAGACCCACACTTGTGGCTCCCATGACTCCCTGGGACCGGGGACAGAGGATGAGGGCATCTGATATTGTGAACCTGCCCCGGTCCCTGCCAAGCTGGTGGCGCACGCACAGCAGGACCTCGCTGAGGTCCCAACTGATGAGGCCTGCCAGTCCCCTCAGTTGGCCATCGAGATCTCCTCTTTTAGGCCATTAACAAGTCCTGAGAAAGAGCATCCAGACTCTTACAGAGTCTCTGGTCGTTGCTGCTGCGAATCCCAACAGAAGCCTCTGTCTCCCGTCCTAGAGCTGAGATGCCAAGGTGTCCCGAGGGCCCTGCTCCCTCTGAAGCTTGCGGGTGTCTCCCCATCCTCGCCCAGCTCCTGGAGGCTCTCAGCCAGCTGAGCTGTGCTGTTTCTTGGCTTGCAGTTCTCCAAGTCCAGCTCTGCCTGCGTCTTCCCTCGCTCTGTCCCGTGTGCTCCCGGGGCTCACACGCCCTCTCATGGGGACACTGCTAGTATCTAAGCACACTGGCAACAACCCTATTTCCAAAGGTCACGTTTGGGGCATGCAGGGTAAGAACTTCAACACGTCTCCTTTTAGGTTTGTATTATTGAGCATCTAGGTCTAGCAAGACACAGGCACTACACTTAATAAAGTCCATGTACAGCACAGACCTCTGAAGCCCAGACCCCAGCCTGTGGCCGATGGGGAGCAGGCAGGATGGGAGGTTCCGTCTGCCGAGGGGCCCTTGGTCGACTCAGACTCGGGGGGAAGGCATGGCTGTGGAGCAGAACCAATAACAAACACCCACCTCGGGTCAGAGGAGTTTCCACATACCTGTTTCACCATGGAGGACAGCCAGCTCTGTATTTTTTACACCAAAAATACTAGTAATGACACTCTTCAGCTTTAAAAGGTCCAGCCTGTTGTCGCCTTTTGGATTTTCCAGAAGCAATACTCCACCTAAAGAACCACAAATACAAGTAAAACTGAAGGAAAAGAATAGTTAAATTTGAATGAAAAGTCCAGGAAAACACGTCATCTGTAGATCGTTTCCAGTGAACGTCTGCTCGTGTGTTTTCCCATCTTCCAGCTGGATCTCTTTAAACCATGAGGTCTGGGCACACTGCAGGTGGAGGTGGTCTGCAAGGGTCCACTGCTGTAGCTCAGGTTTGCTGCCTTCTCACAGGATCTCTCACAAAGCAGAATTCTGAATTCTGAGGAAGCTCAATTTCTCAATTTTTCCTTTTATGGATTGGACTTTTGGTGGCACATCTATGAACTCTTTACCTTGTCCTGAATTCTCAAGATTTTCTCCTACTGGTTTTTACATTTACGCCCATGCTCCATTCTCAGTTGGTCTGTATGCGCTGTGGGCGCAGGTCCAGGCCTCCGTCTGCCTTGGTGCCACATGTAGAAAAGATGCCTCAATGAACTGCTTTTGCTCCTTTCTCAAAAATCCTCTGGCCCCGTGTGTGGGTGAGCATCTCCGCTATGCTCTCACCACATGGTCTTCAGGTAAGTCTTGAAATGGGGTAGAGTGATTCCTTTTATGCTATTCAGTCTGTAAAACTGTATTAGCTATTTATTTCCTTTCTCTTTCTAGGTAGGTTTTATAATTTTGTTTACCAAAAAACACTGCTGAGGTTTGACAGGAATGCAGTTAAACATGTGTATTAATTTGGGGAGAACTGATGGGTTTACCATATCGAATGTTCCAATCTGCGAACATGACACATCTCTCTGTTTTCATCAGTAATTTGTAGATTTGGGCATATAAAGTCCTGTACGTGTTTTATTAGATTTCCACTTAAGTCTCTCTTTTTTGAGAGACTGTAAACGGTACTACACTTTAAAATTCATTCTCCATGTGTTCATTGTTAGTGTACAAAGATTAAATTGATTTTTGTTATGTTTGTCATATCTTGTGAATGTGATGAATTTTATTTTTTATAAGCAATATAATTTTATTCAATTACCCAGAAACAAAATGCACCAATTAATATACAAACCCAAAAGGCATATACAACACCAAAAATACTTTAAAGTAATAAATTTAAAGATCACTTGTAGTTTTTTTCTTGCAATGTGAGTGCTTTCAGCCAGAGAGTAAAGGACACACCATAGCACATCATGTGAAGGCAGGTGGTGGTAATGGTGCCAGGAAAAAACACTTTTGCTGGAGTTGGGAGCCTTTCTTCTCAGTTGTTCGGCCACTCGGCCCAAAAAGGGGCAGCACTGGGAATGGCCCCATATGTCTGGTCACTGCTCATTCCATTGCTCCCTGGGACTGAAAGCAACACAGAACCCTGGCCTTGTTGACATCACAATGCACATCTGCTGCCTGTCTGACCACCTCCTTCCACAGGATCACAGACGGTCTCCATTGAGTGAGCCAGAATGTCGGCAGCAATGGACCAGCTACGTGCCACACATCACAGAACTTGAATAGCAGTTTGGGGGCCATCATCACAGGCCCAAAAGTACACACGGCCATCCTGGCACTAGCTGGTGATGGTGCTGATGGCCGAACCAGGACACATATCAATCTGTAGACTACTTGGGATTTTCTATGTAGACAGTCATGTTCTCTTCATCTCAGGTCAGTTTTATTTCTTCCCTTCTGATCCGTAGCCTTTTCTTGCCAACTTCCTGTGCAATGCTGAGTAAGAGCAGTGAGAACGGGTATCCTGATCTTGGGTAGAAAACATTCAGTCTCTTCCCTTTAACTATAATGTTACCTGCAGGTTTATTCATACATGCCCATTACCAAGTTGATGGAGTTCTCCCTATTTTTCTCACAGTTTTTTTTTTTTTTTTTTTCGGAAGAACTTATATTCATGAGAAGTATCGGTCTACAGTTTTTTTGTTTTTTGGTTTTTTTTTTGGTGCGTCTATATCTGGTCTTAGTGTCAATACTACTTTAATAAAGTGAGTTGGTGTTTCTTCTTTTATTTTCTGGAAGAATCCATAGAATTGGTGTTAGTTTTTTCAAGTCTGGTTGAATTCTCTGGAAAAAGCATTTGGGTCTGATTTCTTTTTTTTTTAAAGAAAATTTCTTTTTTTCTCCTCAGACACCCTTCTTCCCTTTTCTAAGACAAACTTACTATGAACTTTGTTTCTCAAGCCCACTTTTACCTATAAACAATGAGTGGTGATGTATAGTTGACATGCGATATTCTTAGCTTCAGGTACACATCACAGAGAATTATTTTTTCTTTTTTAACAATGTGTAGATTGATGTATTTTTTAAGTTATCTCTACACTCAATGTGGGGCTCAAACTCACAACCCTGAGAAAGAGTTGCATGCCCTAATGACTAAGCTACCCAGGTGCCCTGAGATGTGATATTTTTATGTTATGAAATGATCCCTACACAGTTATCACAACATTACCAACTGTACCTCAAATCCTTGGGACTCAGGGATCTTAACAACTGCAAGTCTGTATCTCCTAACCCCCTTCAACCACTCCACCTGTCCCCTAACCCGTCTTAATGGTAACCAAGAGTGCTTCTGGCAACTGTGAGTCTGTTTCTGTTCTACTTTATTGGCTTGGTTGCTTTCTTTTTTGTTGTTTTTACATTTAACATATAAGTAAATTCATACAGAATGCTACCCCATTGTATAACTGTGAAACTTGCTTATTTCATTAAAAATATTTTTTGGGGGTGCCTGGGTGGCTCAGTCAGTTAAGCTACTGACTTCTGCTCAGGTCATGATCTCACGGTTCATGAGTTCAAGCCCTGTGTCGGGCTCTGTGCTGACAGCTCAGAGCCTGGAGCCTGCTTCTGAGTCTGTGTCTCCCTCTCTCTCTGCCCCTCCCCCACTCACACTTGTCTCTGTCTTTCAAAAATAAATGTTAAAAAAATTAAAAAAATATATTTTTGGGATAATAGAAAAGTTTGTAGATATATTTCATTACTTTTAATTGGTATATAGTATTCCACTTTCTGATGTACATCTGCATTGTCCAAACACTCTCAGTGATGCTCTTAGACTCAACTAGACAATCAAACTTTCTTGAGAGTTAAAAAAAATTTTTTTTAAATGTTTTATTTTTCAGAGGACACACACACACACACACACACACACACACACACACACACACACAATGTGAGTGGGGGAGGGGTAGAGAGAGGGAGCCACAGAATCTGAAGAAGGCTCCAGGCTCTGAGCTGTCAGCACAGAGCCCCATGCGGGGGCTTGAACTCGTGAACTGTGAGATCATGACCTGAGCTGAAGTCGGATAATTAACTGACTTAGCCACCCAGGTCCCTGAAACATTTTTTTGATGTGAGTCTTTAGAGATACAAATTACCTGCAGTCACATATTTTGATATGTTGTATTTTCCCTTTCACTCAGTTTTATGTGTTTTTTTCCCTTGACACATTTTTTCCAAATTACGGATTATTTAAAAAAATGTTGTTTAGTTTTCAGTGTGTGGAGGTTTTGCTTTCACCTTCCTGTTACTGATTTAGTTTGATTGCCCATGGTCAGAGAACATACTCTATACAATTTCAATCCTGAAATGTGTTGAGGTCTGTTTTCTGGCCCACACCATGGTCCATCCCATAGTAAATGTCCTGTAGGAGTCTGAGCAGGACATGCATTCCACTGCTGTTGGGTGAACTGTTCTATTAATGCTGATTAGATTCTGGTTTTCTGTCTAGCAGTTCTATCATTTGTTGAAAGAGGTATATATTCAATTTTCAAACTGTAACTATGAATTTTCTCATCCTCCTTTAAGGCCTATCAGTTTTCTTTCTTGTGATGTGCAGCTCTACTGGGTGCGTCCACATTTGGGATCATTATGTTTTCCCTGTGGATTGACATCTGTATCATTATTCATGTCACCGGTGACTTTCTTTGCTATGAAGTCAACTTTGTTGAAATGAACACTGACGTTTTTGCTTTCTTTGATTAACGTCTGTGTGGCAGATCTTTTTTTTATCCTTTTACTTTCAACTTATATTGTTATATTTGAATATACTTATATTGTTATATTTGAATTCCTTATATACAGCATATAGCTGGTAGTTTTTTATAAGTCTGCCAATTTCTATTAACTAGTCTATTTAGAACTATTTACATTTAGTGTAATTATTATTATTTTTAAAGTTTATTTCTTTGAGACAGTGTGTGGGGGAAGGGCAGAGAGAGTGGGGGAAAGAGAGAGAGAAACCCAAGCAGGCTCTGTGCTGTCAGTGCAGAGCCTGGAGTGAGGCTCGATCTTACAAACTCTGAGATCATGACCTGAGCTGAAGTCAGACGCTTAATCAACTAAGACACCCAGGTGACCCTTTATTATTTTTCAAAGTAAACTCTATGCCCAATGCAGGGCTTGAACTCACGACCTGGAGATTGAGAGTCACATGCTTCATTGACTAAGCCAGCCAGTGCCCTGTCACTTCCCACCCCCTCCATTTAGTGTAATTACTGATGTTAGCTTAAGCCCTTCGTTTTAATTTTCTGCTTTCCACTTGTTCTTTTTTTTCCTAAGCTTCCTGTGGGTTATATGAACACATTCTAGAATTCCATTTTTATTTCTGTCATGTTTTTGTACGTGTCTCTAGGAATAGGCTTTTTCAGTGGTTGCACCAGGCAGTATCTCATGTACACACAAATGCTGGACCACTAGTGTCAGTGTATGACCAGCTTGAGGGAAACACAGGAATCTGACCTCCCTTTCTATCAGTCTGCTCTTCCCTACTTTTAATTCTCTTAAATATTCTTGTGTATACACTGAGAGGTCAGTTTTGTTATAGCCATCAAATAATTTAGAAAAATCAAGGAGGAAAGTTTGTTGCATTTATCTATATTTTGACTCTTTCTATTGTTCTTTCTTCTCTCCTGATGTCCCTACATTTCTTGTCATTTTCTTTGTTTTAAGAATTTCCTCTACTTATTCTTTTAGGATAGATCATGCTAGCAACAAATTCTTTTAGCTTCCCTTCACTTGGGAATGTCTTGATTTTCCCTTCACCTTGAAAGATATTTTGCCTGACCCAGAATTCAGGTTTCTCTCAGTTTCTTGAATCTGTAGGTGCACATGTTGTGCCAAATTTAAGAAGTTTTCGGCCATTATTTCTTTGAATACTTTTCCACTGCTGTCCTTCCTTCTCACTCTCCCAGAATTCAGGGGGAGAATATTAAATTTCTGTTAATATCCCATAGATCTTTCAGACTATTCATTTTTTTTCAGATTAAAAAAACCTTTCTTTTGTTCAGAATGGGCAATGTCTGTTGTTCTATCTTCCAGTTCACAGATTCTTTCCCATCCCTTCTATTCTGTCATTGAACCCATCCACCGTGTTTTGTATTTTAGTCTTGTATTTATCAGTTTTAAAATTTTCACTTGTTCCTACAGTGTTCAGGGCTGCTTTACACTTTGTCAGATAATTTTTACCATTTCTGTCATCTTGGTGTTCACATGTGTCTTTTTTCATTCAGCTTAAGATCTTCCTGGTTATTGACATGATGACTAATTTTCAATGAAAACTTGGATGTGTAAGGTATTAAGACTGGTTCTTATTTAAATCTTCTATTTTAGCTTGCTGTCTGACATCACACTGGCAGGAAAAGGGGCACTGCTTTGCTCCTGCCCGGTGGGAGGAGAAGCTAGGCTCCTAGTTCAGCCTCCAATGCCACAAAGGTCAGGACTCCTCAGTACTACAGGGGTGGAGAGCACGAGGAGAGAGTTCCCACCTGAAGAGATCTTCTTGGCCTTTAAGAGTATGAGTGCTTCCTCACTGCTCCCCGTACAGCCTTCACGGACCCCCTTGCAGGATGGTGGGAGTACATAGCCTCATTAGCCCTGGGTGGTAGTGAGGGAATGGACGCTTTGGTACTGCCCAGTGGTCTCAGTGATAGTACCGGGCAGAGGGGCTTATTGCTGCCCAGGGAGGATGAAAAAGTCTCAGCTCAGTGTTTGGGCTTCTGACACCATGGTGGCGACAGGACCTTGAGGATCCTCAGCCTGGCAAAGGTCTAGGCTCCTCACTTGGCCTTTGCTGCTATTGAGTGTTAGTGGGGCCATAGTTTTTTCTGTTGTGTTTGGCTGCAGTAGAGAAGAAGTCTAGAAGTTTTCTGTCCTGCTAGGCTACACCCCTCCTGGTCCTCTGTCTACAAAAAGCAGAATTTGTTGGGATGTTTTGTCTGCACTTGGCATTTCCAGTTGCCAACTTCTTCAGCTCCAAGTCTGGGATACGTGAGGCAAAAAGAAACACCAAGGAACTCTCCATAGTCTGTTGGCCTCAAGGTCCCTCATTGGTCTGCATCTTCTGACATATCACACCCAGGGTATTCGGTGGTACTTTGTGGGAAGAATAGGGAAAAGTATGCCTACTCTACTTCCTGGAAGTACAAGTCTGACCGTTTACCTCTGTGGATTCATTTTGACGGCAATTAGAAAGAGAAAGTTATATGATGTTCCTAGTTCTCTTATAACAGCTTTAAAGACATTCATAGGTTTAGGGGTACCTGGGTAGCTCAGTCGGTTAAGTGTCTGACTTTGGCTCAGGTCATGATCTAACAGTTTGTGGGTTCAAGCCCCACGTCGGGCTCTGTGCTGACAGCTCAGAGCCTGGAGCTTTGGATTCTGTATCTCCCTCTCTCCCTGCCCCTCCCCGCTCTTCTCACAAATAAATATTAAAAAAAAAAAAAACAAAAAAAACATTCATAGGATTAGCTAAAAAATAAAGTACAAACCACAGGATTCATTTATTCTTACCTTGCTCGCTGCCATTTGTACAAATGTTAAGATTGACATATGCACAAGCAGGCCCAGGCGGGGATGATCCTCTGGTGAGTGTAATTTCCAGGTCAGATCCCTTTAACTGAGCACATGAGAGTATGAGACTGAGTAACTGCAGCACCGACCACAGTGTCACCAACTAACACAGCAACTGCTCCTCACGCCAAGAGCTCTGCACAATTCTGAGAGCATACTCAATCCCACCACTAAGATAGTCAAAAGCTACCGCTTTTCCCTTCATGTTTCTCTCTTTTCACCTTGTTCTCTTAAAAATATACAAAACAGAAATGAAACTATCTTGCAACTTGATCCACTGAAACAACAGTGACATCCAGCCCAGCCTGTCCCCTATAAAAGGAGGAATGAGACAAGGGACAAATGACTGAATACATAACTGACACAAAAAGGAACTCCTTCCTCTTCTATTAATGATCTATTTCTTAATTATGGCCAATATCTTCCATGTCTTGGTTTCACATTTTCATAGTTACATCTAAAATGTGCCAACAGGAAATGAAGTAGTTACAATTTTATGTACAATCTACTACCGTCAAAGTTAGCTGCTTTACAAGTCAACTGCTGTTTGCTTTTAAGAGTCAGTCAAAGAATCCACAATATTAACTTCTCTAGTTTTAGATAAAGCAGTCCCACGCAGCCACTGATTTCCCGGCAACCCTCATGCACCTACTGGCTACCTTCCCCAGGGAACTGCTGTGAGAACAGTCCCTCCCTCCCTCTCTGGACGCCCCCTCCCAGACCTGATCCAGTGTATCAGGACTGAGGACTGTGCCAATTGCTACTGGGGACACAATATCAACAGATAACAACATAAACTTAACATAAAATCTAACCTTGTATCTTTTGACAGTTCAGCAGAACCCAGAACTCACCTGTGTTTTTTCTTGAATAAGGACGTTATCTGATAATGGAACTGGGTATGGTTTCAAGGGAGCCTTTATGGTGGCAAATATAAACTCCGTGTGGCTTTCGATAACATTATTCAGATACTTTCCTTCAGACTTAGCTTTATAGTAAACTGTTATTTCATCAGTCGGAACCAGATTGCACTGAAGGCACATACAGAAAATTTACAAGAAAGTGCATTTGTTAATCAAAACGGACAGTGCTGCTGAGCACGGCTGACAGTCCCATGTTGGATCATTACAGAAGGGCACAGGCTCCTGCCCAACCCTCCTCTGAAACAAAGGAGTGACAGAGTGCAAACGTGCTCACAGAGCTCTGAACTGAGGCAGAACTCACAAGCACCCTGTTACCTGCTGGACTCCTGAGGTCTGGACTCCAGACCACAGGTCTCAGACACCTGGCCTAAGGGCTGGTGGGGGCCCCCTGCTCCGGTCAGGGTGGGGGAGCCTCTGCCAGGGGTGGGGTGTGGAGGAGACCCCTCCTCAGGGTTAGGGTGTGGGGTGGGAGCTCCTGGCTGCCTCACCGGGCCAGCGATGGGCACGGTGCACCCGTCCTGGCTCCCAGCTCCCTAGTGAGGAGAACGACCCCCTCAGTCCAGATACAACAGTGCCTCCCTGAGCGAGGAGCCCTTCCTCGGACACCGGCTGTCATGTCTGGTGCCAGTCAGGAGGGCGACCGATCCAGAAGAGGATTTTGTGGAAACCCTGGAGAACTGGAAGCAGTGGACAAAGGGTGGGTTGGCTGAATGCTCCTAGTCAGAGAAACAAAAGAGCCACGTGCAGTTTGGGGTGACTGAGTAGGGAGGGGAAGGGCCCACGTTTCCTACAGGGTACAATTCTCATTACTCAACTACAATTACCTGGTTACATTAGCTGCCTCTCCTGTCCTCCCCAACAACCAACACAAACAAACCAACCATGCAAAACTCCCAGTTTGCTTGTACTTAATGTGACAAACTGACCTTTTTGCGAAGTTTCTGGATGCGATTGATGACCTCCCGAGCCACTCCTTCATCCACCATGGACTGTTCGGGGGTGATGTCTAAGAGAACCAAAGCCTGTAGGAATGGATGGTGCACAGCATATAAGGAGGAATGGCTCTCAAACCCAGCACAACTGTATGTAAATTAAATTCTAAGGAGTCTGTAACACAGCACTATTCACCCCAGTGAGCAAAAGAGATAAAGTTACATTAGCATCTGGATGGCTCAGGTGCTTCTTTGTGAGAAGCCGTTCCTCTCGCCAGGAGAGGCTGGCGTCTCCTGTTCTGCAGGTGCTGCTCCCAGGACACATGAGAACCTTGAGTCTCTGTGTAACTGCTGTTTGTCTGTGTGACCGCCCTTGCAGGGAGTGGGGTCAACAGTCACGGCCCACATGACCGCATGGCTTCTCACACCGTGGACGAGCTGGTGAGGGCCCCAGAGCTGCCCCGTTTCTTCAGCCAGGAACCCTGCTGTCCTTTGGATCGGGGGATTCGAGACGTGATTTCTACAGAGGACTGCAATACGCCTGATGGGATAGAAACTGCCATCTGTTTACTGACTTTGTCTACTTCCTACGCCATCTGTCATGGAGGCTATTGAAGACGATGTGAGTAATGTAATGTTGTTGCCAGCACAGAGGGGGGCACGCTCGTAAATCAAGCACCAGCCCCAAAGACATTTCTGAGGAAACTCAATCAGTGAACAAACTTGCTTTACTAGAGGGCAGAACTGGAGATGGATGAGGAGGAGTCAGGGCAGGGCCACCCTGGTTCACAACACATAACCTGTGTCAAGAATCCCAGAGGACAAGGCCACCTCCTTGAGTGACTTCCTCAGGCTGGCCGCCATCAGGGTGTTCACACTCTCCCACCCTCGTCTCAGCTTCTTCCCCGATGGCTCCTCATGCCATCTGCCGATGGGGAGCTGGAGGCTGGCCTTCCTCACGTGGTACTTGCCGCCCCACTACACGGGGCATGTTACGCACAGGGGGCCTCCCGCGAGCCCCCCACTCCCACCCTGGAGATCTTATGACCCATCTGCCCAGAGAAGTCTGGTTGGAAGCAAAGAGAGAAGCTCTGACCCCAAAATCTAAAACTGCTGCAAGCCCCCCTCCAGGAGGTCCCACACCAACCCGCCCCCACACTAGACTCTGGGCAAGAGGCCTTCTCTGTGCTCATTTCTTTTCTTTCTTTCTTTTTTTTTTTTTTAATAATTTTTTAATACTTACTTTTGAGAGAGAGAGAGAGAGAGAGGGAGAGAGAGGGAGAGAGAGGGAGAGAGGCGTGAGCAGGGGAGGGGCAGAGAGAGAGGGAGACACAGAATCCGAAGCAGGCTCCAGGCCCTGAGCTGGCAGCACAGAGCCCGATGCAGGGCTGGAACTCACGACCCGTGAGATTATGACCTGAGCCAAAGTCGGACGCTTAACCGACTGAGCCACCAGGCATCCCTGTGCCCATTTCTACCAGGTAACTCATCATGCAGAAGAGTAAGAACTGAGTTCCTTTTCTGTCTCCGTGACTGACTTGATCCTTGAAGGGTGGGGTTACATCTTGCTCATTTTTGTACGACCTGACACTCACGACGATTGCCAGCAGAGGTCACAAAATTTCTATTCGCATATACGTCAAAGAAATGCCATGTTAAGAGGAGACAACAGAGGAGTTTACTAGAGAAATCTCAGGTGAATGCCTGGTCGATCTTACCCCAGGACGGGCTGCCAGAGCTGTCAGGACAGGGTGGTAAATACTTTCTCCTCTTATGCTATCTTCTGGAAAAGCAATGTTCTAGGGAAGAGAAGTACCTGGGCATCCGAGTGCGCTTCGTACTGCATTGTCCCTCCTGCTGTCTGGTCAAAGGTGTACATGAGGCGGATGTCCTCTTCATGCAGCTCGTGACCTTCGACAACAATGGTCCCTATCGGAGAAGCAGCTGCCACTGTTAATCAGCCCCCTGCCTCCTCCTCACACCACCCAGCTACCAATATATTATGCCATTTTTTTTTAAGTTTATTTATTTTGAAGGGGGAGGGCAGAGAGAGATAGAGAGAGAGAGAGAGAGAGAGAGAGAGAGAGAGAGAGAATGCCAAGAGGGCTCAATCTCACGAACTGTGAGATTACGACCTGAGCCAAAATCAAGAGTCGGACGCTTAACTGACTAAGCCACCCAGGTGCCCCCCGATGCATCAAGCTGCAGAGACTTCAAGAGATCATCATGTCTTCCTGACTCATGCCATTGTTGCAGTCAAGGATGCGAGAGACTTCCTTTACACTTGCCCAGGCTGCCTTGAGGACAGTTATATCACCGCCAACGTCTACCCGTGTATATAAGCCCCTAGATCCAAAGGCCTATGCCAGAAGGTGACATGTCCCCACCATAAACACACAGCAGCATGATGGAAGAGAACAGGCTGCAGAGTCCAGTCGGACCCAGGCCCCCACCCACTGGCTGCAGGACCCTGGTGTTCCACTACCTGCTGAGGATAGGAGGGCAAGGGTGACGTGAAGCCAACAGTGAGCAGGGGGAAGTGCTGGGCACCACCCTCCCATGGCAGCCAGGACGCATGAACAGCGGCTGTCGGTAACGCCCATCTGCGGTGAAGCCTGCTGTGGTCACCTACAATGGCCTTGGTCAGCACTGACTTTACGTCACTCTGTTCTGAAAACCATTTTGCTTCCCATTAGTGCAGAAATCCATTTGAAAAGTAGTTTAAAAGGAACCTGTAGATCTTTAGTATCAAGTAAATCTTATTTCAGGAATTTTAAAATATTTTGGCCATCTGTTGACACAACTTAGATTTGTGATTTGAAGTTTAATCAAAGATTGTTAATTTAACAAATCAAGCAAGTTGGTAATGACTCAACTTTTATTTGCTAGCTTCCTATGCTTTATAAATTTTAACTAAAAATGTGGGGACTTTTAGGGACACTTCTCCCGAATTCCATGACCACTCATCTGATTTGAGTCCTTAAATCTCCTCTTGTGACACCTCTGCACTTACGATTTTCAGCTTCAGAGGGAGCCCTCGCCATCAAACACCTTGTGCCCTCAGGTGGCTGCAGCACATTGAGCAGACAGTAAGACCACAGGATTCTAATCAAGGCAGAGCTGAGAATTCCCGGGCACCTGGGAGGTCCCCCAGAGGAGAGGAGAGAGGGGCTGAGTCCCATTTCCTAACCTCCTCGTATTATCCTAGGCTTTTCCTTCAGAGCACTTGTCAAAACTACGATTTCCACAAATTTTCAATGTCGGCCAGCACATGAGGATAAGGACACCGTCTGTCTTACTCAATTCTGGGTTCTCAGGGCCAACCAAATGGAAAAGCTTTAGAAAGTATTTGTTGAATGAATCCAACTCCAATCTTGCCAAAATCTGAGACCAAACTATGAATTCTAGAGATCTTAGAGAAATCATGGGAAGTTCTCACCCAGTTGTCCCTCACAAGCAGCTCCAAACCTCAGTGCTAAATCCCTTTCTCAAAATAGACTTTAATCCTTTCTTTCGAATATATTCTAGTCTTCATTTGGATACCTCCAAAAACCTACATGCTTTTTCTCCAAAAGCAATGACAGTACCAATGACACTTGATACCAGGGGGTTCAGCTCTCACTAGGGTAGTTTCTGGGCTCATGTTAGCATCTGCAGAATTCACTGGTAATGAAGGTTCCACCCATCTGGTTCAGTAAGTTCTACCTGGAAATCTAGCTCAGCGGAATCAATTCTATGGAATATTTCCATGTGAGAATACTCACTGCAATATTATTGAGAATAGTAAAAGAAGGGAAACAATCTAAAGAATCAAAAATAAGACTGGTTAAAAACATCAGATGTCCCTATGAAAGAAAATTATTATAGCAATTATTGAAATAACACTTTAAAGACTAATAACACACTTAAAGTAAGTGCAAAATAAAAAAGTGAATAAAACATAAAGTATATAAGTGAAAAAAACATTTAAAATTATAGCGTCATCTCCATTTTGTAAGGCTCCAGTTACGTGACTATCTGTGTAACAAGAAGGAAATCAATCAGAATTTTCATACTGCTCCAGCAGTGGCAGAGACTAGGCACTCAATCTGCATTAAATGGATGGGTGATGGGTTGGGGGGCATTTTTAGTCTCTTCTTTTCCAAAATTATCAGTATTTGTAATAAACATGTTTATGACCAGGAGAGGCTGGAACAGTACAGATCAAACAGGAGCCCAGGTAAGAGACCGCATCACGTGAGGGCCATGGACAGGGTCGGCAGGGGTAGACACCCACCAGTCTCCTGGAAACGCTCTAGCTCCTCGCTGCTTAGCTGCTTGATGGCCGTCATCACCGCCCTGAAGGCTCCCTTCAGCCGCTTGCCCAGGACCATGTGGTCAGGTTCTGCCCTTAGGCGAATGCCATACTTGTTTTTATCTGTAGACAGTGTAACTTTGCGAACATTCAACTCCTATAGTTGGTAGCCAAGATGAAACAGAAACATGGGAGATGAAAACGTGTGGCCACAAAAACTTGATATTCATAGTAACCTAAGTCACAACTGCCAAAAAGTGGAACCACCCTAGAGACCCTCACCTGTGACGGGTAAACAAAATGTGGTCTATTCACACAACGGACTATTATTAGCAAAATAAAGGAACGAATCACAGCCACAGCCTATACCATGAATGACCCTTGGTGCCAAGTGAAAGAAGACAGACTCAAAAGACCATGTACTGTCCGGTTCCACTTACAGGAAACATCCCGAGCAAGCACACCCAGGGACCGAAAACTTACACCTGTGGTTGCCAGGGCACAGTGGGGTCCTAAGGGCAGAATGGTGTGTGAATGCTAATGGATACTGGGTGTCTCTTTGGGGTGATGAAAACGTTATAAAATTATAATGGCTGAACAACTCTATAAATAATACTTACAAATCCTTCTTGTCCAGATCATTCAAGATCATTCAGGAGTAACGTTTACTCGAACAATCTCAAAGCTCTAGAAGGTTAACTACCAATTTTCTGAAGAATCAGGTGGCTGTAACATGTCTTGCCTCGACTGTGCTAGTTATGGGTTACCAATGCAGCAGGAAATGGAGGTGTCAGGTCATTATACCTGACTGGATTACTTGACCTGATCATAGTGATTAAGACAATCTATTTAAATATACTCTATTTTTAACCCTATCTGCAAGCATTAGTTATAGAATTTATAATCTAACTCTTTAGTCCCTAATATATGTCTAGAATCCTCAAGCAATTCAAAACCAAATCTAGAAATTAATATTTTCTATAGTAATATATTTAAATATTACCTGTAAAAACATAAAATTGAAATTAAAAATATATTTATTTTTAAAACATCGTGGAATATAGCTTTCTGGGAGACAACTGACATCACAGTTTACGCTGACTCCAAATGCACTCCCAGGGACCTACCCACATCCACACGCTAACATATGCACAAAGACACATACCTTTTCTTTGTAGTCAGAAACCTGAGTTTTCAACAATGGGAAAGTGATTTAAACAAAGACGTAGCGGAGAGCAAACACTCTCCAGTTGTTAAAAGAATAAAGGAGGTCTCTAGGTTCTGACCTTGGGAGTCCTTTAAGAAAAACTGTCAAGTGAGAAAACCAAGTTGAAGACTACACATGTGGTCCTCTCTAGCACAAAGTCAATGGTGTGTACATGTGTGTGCACACAGTGCTCCGACAACCTGGCGGGGATGCCCTGGTGAACATCCCCAGAAGCCGTTGGACGGGAAGGGACTCACCCCATACTTGTTGCTAGAGTCTGAGCTGCTCATGACCAACGCGTGCTCACCTGTTACTTAATGATTTGATGGAACAGTTTTTGGGTTAATTAACAAAACACTCTGGAGAAAATAAGTGGATGAAGATAGTGTATTACCACTAAGGTAACGAAATCCACTGATCTTGGAACTGCTTTTAAAGAATTACAATTACACTGTAAAAAATGCAAAAATGCATGCTGATTATAAGCAAAGTGTCACATTCCGTGGATGGTTTGGCATACGAATGTACTGACACACGAAAGGAAAGGATAAATGATACATTCAAAGTGAACCTCACTGAAGAGAACTAGTCACAATAATCTTCTCAAAGAAGGAATTCTGTTCGGACCCAAACAGACAAGCCAGAGGTCTTACCTCAATGATATACTTCTCCAGAGATTTGATCTCATTGAGAGCTTCTGGATCCTGGTGGATAACCACAATTTCTTTCAAAGGATACTAGGAGGAAAGGAATGGAAAGTTTACCAAGCAGCCAGCCCTTGAAACTGCAGGAAAATGAAATGTTAAAATCTGAATCTCAAGTTCCAGACTGATCAGGCTCATCTGGCACTAAGTCATCCACACCCCTGTTGCAGAAAAGAAAAAAAAAAAAAAAAAATACCATTGCTGGAAGCTCTCTAAGAAAATGCTCCAAAGGCATAATGATTTAGGCCTGTGCACGTAAAATACAAACAAAGCGTCAAACCTTTATCGGAATGGTTTTGCGGTCTCGAATCACTCGCCCAAGCTCAATCACAGACTGCATCCGAGAGACCGCGCTCTCCGTGTTCTTGTCAATCAGCTCCTCCCTGGTGGCAGAGGTGGGGGTGAGAGGGACCCCATGAGAAGACAGTCCCAAATGACAGGCATGCACAGTGAGGAAGGGGCAGCCCCAGGAGCCTCCACACTGAACATCCCTCCAGCCCCTCTGCAGCCTGAGGAGCGGGCGGGCTAGCAGGCGGGCAAAGGGCATGGAGGGGCCAGAGCAGGGCCGCCATGCGAGCCTTCCTGGACCCAGGAGAGGCTTACGTGTGTTTGATTCTTACCGAACGTGGGGCAGCATGAGGTAGTGGATGCTGAGTGTGTCCTTGTCCTGGACAGAACCGGGGTCAATCAGCAGCTTTAGATTCTGGTACATCAATTCGGTAAGAAAAGGTGTATAGGGGGCCTGCGTGAGGACATCGGATATCACATCACTGACACACAGCCATCAGTAACTGATTTCAGTTAGAGTGGAAACAGCAGCTCCACACTTTAGAGAACACAGGGACATGCACAGAAGTGGGCATGAGATTACTGAACACACCGTGTGTAAGAAACGGCCTCCTTCTGAACTTGGAAGGATGGATGCCGTGCAGCACAGTAGCAGGGTTGCAGCCGGAGGCCCTGAAACATCCCGGAAGAAGGTGTGCAATAAAACAGGAGCCCTGGCCACATTAATATGCACACGACTGAATGTCCCTACACCTCAGAAACCTCATCTGTAAACTGGGGACATGTTCCCTAGGGTGACGGTGAGTGAGTCGGACTTCAGGCACGGGTACTAGACAGGTTCCTGTTCATGAATGTTCAGAAAGTGAACAGAAGACTTGTAACATCACACTAGAAAAGTGGTAATAGGATATTGGGAACCTAAGCTGGAATTTTCACTTGTGTATCACTGAATATTTTAATTGATAGGATCATGTTTTTATAGAAATCCAGGTAAAGATGGGTGTGTGCTCACAGGGAGCAGTGGCTTTTCCATCTGGAGGCCAGCACCCTCCCTGAAATGTGCTGCCAGTGTGAACAGGAAGTGAATGTGTCTTATCCCCTCCTGACACAGACAAGCTAGTAAGAGTCTGGAAAAGGAAGTACAGATTCAAGTTGTTTTAAAGCTTCTATTCCTATTTCTGGGGGGATAGGTACAGACTAGACACAGACAGAGGACACAGCAGCAATGGGGCTGGCGTTTCAGAACTGGGTCCAGTATCTCACCATAAGTCTGCACAGAGACAGCAGAACACTGAACAAGGTCTCCAGGGCCATGACACAGTCCTCCACCCCGTTTTCGCCCTAGTCAACAAGAAAGGAACACGCATCAGACTGGGAGGCGACCTGCAGAGCACAGAGCACGCGGACAGGACAGAGGGCCTGGGACAGGAGGCCAGCATGGGCCCTGCTATTTTCCACCTCGGAGGCCCAGGTGGACGGAAGGACCTGCAGGCATCGGTGCCACGTACGGAAACATGTAGAGAAAACTTAAAGTAATTTTAGGTAAGATTCTCATTTTTAAAAAATGTATACACTGTATATTTTAAAAAACATACACACTGTATATTTAAGAAATAATTACACTATCATTGTAGGAAAAACACAAAGGTTATAAAAAAAGAAGTCAACCATAATGAAGTTATGCAGAAGTAACCATGGTGAAAAGTTTAGTTTAAGCCCCTCGAGATGTGTGTGTATAGGTATGTGGTCTATTGAACAAAAATGAAATTACTGTCCTGTTACAGGCCTTCATCATTCACACACCTGAAGATAGACTGATGGGATGAGGCACAGGTGCCCTCATGGTCTATGTGTGGCCTTAGACCCTGGGACAGGATGCAGGCATCACCGAGGCCAAGTCCCCCACGGGCTCAGGGAAGAGTCCTGTCAACAAATAATGGACCTTCTAGAGGAAGAACCAAGGAGGGGCCCCTCTTGGGATCACAGCCATACCAGAAACACTGGCAAGTATCTGTATGAATTTCTTCTGTATTTTAAGAGATTCTGCTCAGCTTAGTCTCATATGGCCCTGAGACTGTCCAATATGACGTGTCATTAGCTGTGTTTTGAAAATATGTGAGGTGACTTTTAGAACTTACAGATTCCCATCCATCAAATGGTGATAAATATAGTTAACTTGCAATGTAAAAAGGAGAAAGAGAAAGAGCTTCAAAAACCAAGAGCATCTGAAAACATTCCTTTCTCTTCTGGCTACGCCCAGGTGTCTCTACTGTTGCTGCCCTCATATCCATCTGTGAGCAGCAGCCTGCATGCACTCACCTTCAACCTTCTGCGGTTCATCCGGACGTACCAGTTGGTTAGGACATCCACGAACTTGACCAGGCGAGGCACTACAGTATAGAGCCTGTAAGCTGAAAGCAGGGGATCAGGCAGTTAAGAACAGGTGAGCATCTGGGGTACGGCAAGGGCCAGACACAAGACAGGGCTGACTGCCCTGCCACCCCAGGGCTGCCACGACTGCTAAGGGGTCAGGAAGAAGCAAAGGGACAGCCCTGATGGCATGCACCAAGGATGCACCACACGACCGTCAGGGTGTCCAGGGGCACATGAACAACCCTGTGTGAGCTGAGGACAAGCTCCCGCTGTCAGTCAGAGAAACAGAGCCCCCAGACCCGCGGTGGAGGCCACAGGTGCACACCACACGGCTCCATGAGGCCTGTTTCCCTGGTGCTGTGTGTGGGGCGGCACCACGAAAGCTCAACTTCCTTGCACTGTGCTACCCTGAGCATCCGCTAGGTCGTGCTAGATGCACCGAGGGCTCTAGTCAGGGGCTGAGGCACAGCACCAGGCCAGTGCTTTCCAATCAGGAACGCTCTGCTCCGAGGTCTGGAGACACTCTGGCGGTCACAGCTGGGCAGGTGGGCCCCGGGGAAGCTGCTCACCGTCCTACAGTGCAGAGCCAGCCCCCTACAGAGGATGCCTGGCCCAAATCCCCAGTGGAACAGGCTTCCTAGAGGCCACAAACGTCCAGGAAAGACCGCAGAGGAGGCTGTAAAAGGAGAAAGATAGGAGAGCTCCCGAGGAATTCCGAGGGCAAATGGAACGGTGAGGGTGCTCAGCCAGCCATGTTTGAGGCATGGGCCTATAGTTAGTATTTTCCTGTTCACCTCCCCTTAATGGATACTCTCCACTGTACAAAAATACACACCAAAAGCAAGAATAAGACCAACAATTATAAGTAAATACAACTTGTATCAATGAAAGTGTTCAGTAAATGTTAACGAGGCCTCTGGTCTAAACTGGTAACCACGGGGCGCCTCGGTGGCTCAGCCGGTTAAGCATCTGACTCTTGATTTCTGCTCAGGTCATGATCTTGCGGTTTGTAAGTTCAAGGTCTGTGTGGGGCTCTGGAACTGGCTTGGGATTCTCTCTCTCCCCGTCTCTGCCCTTCCCCCACCCCCAAATAAAAAACTGGTAACCACAATGAGAAGCTGCCAAGGGCAGAGCGCGGCTCACAAAGACCAGGGCTGAGGTGCCAGTGGCCACTCACTCCCGGAGAGGCGACATGGCAAGTGGAGGCCTAGTCTGAAGGGAAGAGGAGTAAGTGATTTCTAGGGTTCACTACACCCCTCGCCTTCTCAGAGGCTAGAGTTCCCTGTGCCTAGGTGCCAACCCTTGGAGGGCACACAGAACCATCACAGCACAGCGCTGTGGGGTCCCTGACGGGAACTGCAGACCCTCTGGTCCTCAGAACCCTGTCTGTGAGGGGGTGAAGGTAAAGAGTTGGCTGCTGTTCATCTCCTGCGCTCAGCCATATGTGCTTCCCAGGAGACAGGCCCGAGCTCAGGTGCTGCCCAAAGACAGTCCCCAGGCTTGTTTCCTATCAATCAGGAGGGACGGGTGGACATGGCTGCGAGCAGGTGTCCTGGGGTGTGCACTGAGCTCTGCCTTACACATTCATTTCCATCTTCACCTACATCAATTTGTCCAACAGCTTGATAGTCACCTGATCCTTAATGATACATGTTCAGTGGGTGGATGCAGGCCTCAAGGGATGGGGCGGAATCCTTCTGTGCCAGGTGCTGGGGCACCAAGGAGGCCATACGCCTGCACGAACGGCAGGGCATTGGGGGGGCAGGTTAAACTTGCCAGGGCATGCGCAGCAGAGCCGTCTCTCCTCCTCTGCCCACCGACTTTGTCAGACCCATGTCAGGCATCCTACTTTAGTAGTTTCTGGAATTTCTCTCTCAGACTTGTAGCTATTCTGTCCCCTACCTCCAGGAAACCAACATAAGCTACATTCCCCACCTGTGTCTAAGACCCAATTCGTTAGGTAACAGAAATATGGGGAAATATCTGCCTCATTATTATTTTTCTGTATTTCCTAGTTTTTCTAGACCAAACAGGGACTACTTATTTAATGATTAATGCAGACTAAAAATAAGTAAAAATGCGTGTTAACAAATACTACCTGAACATCTACTATCTTCCGGCTACTCTATGCACACGATCTTGGTTTGAGCTTCATAACGACGCCTCTATGCACTTTCCACAGAAAGAAACTGCAGCTTGAGGACTTTAGGCAGCACCTACCACCGGAAAAGGTGGTGGGGGTGGGTTCTGAACCACTGAAGCCATGGAAGGCCACGGGTCCGCAATGGTACCTGGGGCGGGCAGGGTGAGGCTGAGCACATTTCTACAATAAGCCTTAACAAAACCATACCTGAGAGATTAAAAGAAACAATTACTTGTCTCCTGTTCTGTATCTCTCAAATTGCCTATAAAACTTTCTCTATATTTATAGAGAAACACAGTTAAGCATCAAAAGGGCAATCAGAAAGAAAAGAGCCCTTATATCCGGCCCTAGAGTCATACCTGCCATTTCGGTCTCAAAGAACCCAACCAGCGACTGCATGCAGGATAGGACCCAGCGGTCTGTCACGTTGGCACTTTCTTTAACCGTGTTCTCATTGTACAGGAACTCCATTTCTTCCTCCTGGGGAGTGACAGTCACTGAAACGTTCTGTGTGCTTAGGGGAAATTACCGCACAGAAATGAATGCTTTGAATCACTCCACCTGAAAGTAGCTCACAACAATCCAGAACCCCATGAACCCCAGAACCCAATGGGCAATTTAAATTTCTGTCTCAATATTTTCCAAATAAGCTCTACACTTGGGATATTATGTCCTCAATGAATTACATTTTTGAGTGAAGTAAAGAAAATCTAGAGGAAAAATATCCCTTTGCACCAGAAAGTTTATGAATTAAAAAATATTCCAAAGTCTTGTAAGTGTAGGATTTAGTTACTTAAAGCTGCATAGCAAAAGCTAGTACATCTGGCCAGGACTGGATGAAGGTGTATAAACCGAACACGAACAGTAGAAATTTATGTTTCTGCTTTACTGTCCACTGTACTGAATGCTTTGACTCGCCCCTCCTTTTCCCTTGCAAAACCCTCCTCAAGCTGTAGGCCCATTTCATCCATGCCCCCCACACTGTAGCAACCCCAGGCTGGCAGAGCAATGGCCATGCTAATGGTGGCCCTGATCTGAGGGCCTGATGGTGGAGCTCGTGCCCGGCTGCCAAGCCCAGGAGAGCCCCATGGTGCTCCCGAGTCCCGCAACAGCTAGAGGCCTGCAGGGACCTGCCTACCCTCCATGACTCACAGGGAGAGGCCACGTCAGGAGATGAGCCAGAGGCAGCCAACGGTGAGCAGCCAGCCCACTGGAGTGTGGCCTCCAACCAATTTCCGGAAAGGATTAATGTTGCGTGATTAGTCAATGGTATTGTACACAGTAAGGCGCTGGACATAGAAGATGCGTGGTATCGGGGTCTGACCCCAAACGGAGCCCTGAGAGCACAGACAGGCACCCCCGTGCAATGGAGCCTCAGGGGAGGTGGCTTCTCAGACGGGGCAGAGAACCTCCCCAAGGCACTTCCACACACACCACAATCCTGGTTTTCCCTCCTAACAACCCAGTGGGACGTCTCTCACTTTCAGAGCCTGGACCTGGATGCACCACTGAGCGCCGTGTGTAGCAGCCTCTCCTCAGCGCTTCCTCACTGCAGGCGGCCGACTCACCTCCACCCCACCTGTCAGCCTGGGGTCCAGGAGGGAGGGCAAGTGGGGGATCAATAAACCTCCAAGGGGACTCCTCTGCAGGGGCCCAGCATGCCGCAGAGGCCAGCTGGAGCCCACCCAGTGCAGACCCCAGACTCTGTGCACTTTCACTGGTGGCCCCCCAACAGCTCTGAGCCCCATCCACAGGGACCGCTCTGTGGTGTTGCCCATGGAGCTCTTTCCTACACAAACACAAGCTCACACCTTCTGCAGCCTCAGCACGTTCTGGATGAAGAAGCGATAGGCGTTGTACCATGGGAGCAGCACGTCCTTCAAGACATCACGCACACCCTCCTCCTTAAAGCGGAGGTTTTCTGCTCTCACCACAGGGGAGTTGATCAGATACAATCTGGATGAGGAGAAAAATCACACAGAAAAAGAACACAGAAATTAAAACAAGTATTATTATTGGGCATGTTGACAAGACAAACAAGAAAACTAGCATTTTTACATAAAGGGGGAGAATCACCAATACTCTTCTAAGGGTCAATTTAAAAGTGACAAAGCTCTTACTCTGTGTAGGAAAACTAGTGAATAACAAAGGGGAGACGTAACCCCTACCAAGATGTGGCACTTGGCCAACCCAGGGGCACCTGCAGGGATTCACAGAAGGAGCAGAGGGCTCCAGAGGGCAGAGGCCAGGGGTGCTGCTAAACACCAGATGGGACAGTCCTCACTGCAATGACTGATGTGGTTCTCAGGTTGTCAGCAGGCCCAAGGGGAAGTCTAACAGATAACCAGGGGGTGGGGGAGGACACCCCATTCACTGCCCCTGGGCCACACAGCAACTGCCAACGTGCTTGGGCACAGCCCCCGGATGTGTCTCCGTGTCTGTGGCAGGAGGAGGCGGGACGAGACGTCTGTGGTTCCCCTGCCACCCAAACACTTCATGTCCATGATTAGGACTCCTATTTCAAGTGGTGGCTCATATTTCTCTACAAGCTTTTCGATATTAGTTTTTATGTGCTCTAGCATAAATATACCACAGATGGCCCTTCTGAGGAGCAAGTGTAAAAAAGGACTAAATGGCCAAGGAGATGGGAGTCAGGGGAGGGAGGGAGGCAGAAAGCCCAGCAGCCAGCCCGAGAGCAACACAGGCCCAGTTCCCCACAATACCTCTGGGTTTGCACACACTCCTGTTATTTAGAAAACCACCTTGCGGGTTTGGAGCCAACACCACACCAACGTAACTGACCACGTTACCACACACACTTTTCAAAAGCTAATTATAAACCAAATTAAGAAACACGATCAATAAAGGGAGCTTACATAAAACGACATTATACACAGGACAGGGCAGTGGCTTGTACCTGAGGGCGTCAGCACCATATTTATGGATGATTGAAAGTGGATCCGGATAATTCTTTTTTCGCTTGCTCATTTTTTGGCCATCACTTGAAAAAACAAAAAGGAGATGCCAATCAAATGCGTCACTGTCGCGGTTTACCTTTACATATGGTTATAGGTCACTTGCAAACTGGAATACATAAATGTAAGTGGCATAATGGCACAATAGGTAGTCTTTACGAACACAGTGGTGAGTCAGTGGAGAAGTTGAAAACACAGGCTCAGCATTTATCCCAGAGAAATGAAAACCTGAATTGGTGCAAAAGCCTGTAACAGCAGTTCATAGTCAGCAACCATTGGGGACAACCCGGTGTCCTCCAGCAGGCTATGGTCAAGCTGCTGTCAACCGCACCCAGAGCACTGCTCCACCGAGGACACAACTTTCCCGAGGAATCTCCAGGGCATTTCACTGAGTGGCAAAGCCAGGCCCTAAGTCATAGAGGGTAGGATTCCATTCACGTAACAGAACTTGAAGTGATGGAATCAGAGATGAGGAGCAGACTAGTGGTTGCTGGGGGGCCAGGGGCAAAGGTGGGGGGCCGGGGGCGGGGAGGGGGGGGGGGGAGTCCTGGGATGCCAAAACAGTCTAGTACCTTGACCGTGCTGGTGGGCACAGGGACCTACCTACATGTGTGGTAACTGTGTGCAACTAAGCACACCAGCAAATGGGTACATGTGAGACAGGGGGCTGAACAGGATGGGGCGGTGATGATGCTGGGTCTGAAAAGTGTGACCTGGCAAAGCACACCAGGGCTCTCTGTTACTGCTGCACAACTGTACGCAAATCTACGATTCAATAATGTTTTCAATTAAAAAAACTCCGAAGATGCACAGACAGTAGAGCCAGACTCCTTGTGTGCACAAGGTGACTTTATCATCATTGGCTGTGTTACTTTGAACAAGTTGCTTATTCTGTATCTCAAACTCCTCAAATGTCCAAATGGGATAAGAAAAGGACCCACGTCAGTTCTGGGGCTCTGATGAGAGAAAACGAAACACTCACAGCAGGGCCTGCACAATGTCTTGCCTCGGAAAACACAAGGCAAGGTATCTATGTAAATGTTTACTTATTTTTAGTAATTTGCACTTGACTTTTAATGACTACGGGTAATAGAAGAAAAAATAAGAATCCTCTATGACTTCGAGAATCTCTAGAACCCATAGTTCCCTCATGTTAAAAAGACAAAAAAAATCTTTATTAAAGGACCAGGGTACAGATTAAATAAGTACCAACAGTGAATGTACTTTATCACAGGATGCATGCCCCCACCCCCCTCAGGCCTCACTCTCCAGTCTGCCCTTCTCCCTGGGAGGGACCGACACTGGGAGAGAAGTGGGCAGGAGAGGAGGGAAGGTAAGGGAAGAGAAGGGAAGAGCAGCAACAAGAAATGGCTAGACCCGCCCGGACCATGGCTGCTAGAGCAAAGGGCCAGGGACAAGCACCTGCCTGGCCAGGACGAGCCCGTTCACAATCACGTTCCTGAAAGGCGGCTGTCCGAAGAGAGCCGTGGCCAGCACCAGCAGGGTGTAAAACCTGGAAAAAACCCATAGACAGATCAGCAACAACAGAAAAGGAATCTGAGCAAAGGAAAAAAGACTATGTTTATTTATAGTACTAAATTTCTATTTTGGATTAGTTACCCTTGTTAATTGTTTATGACAAAGGTTCTTGGCTGGTGACACTGGAAACATTTGGGGGTGTGCTGAAAAACCACACAGGACCCCACTGCAGACAAATCAGGTCAGAAAACAGAAAATGTGACTGAAAGCTAATAAAGTACCCCAGCAGCTGAGGACAGAACTGCCACCCTCCTCAGGGGCCAGCTGGCAGCCTCTCGGGACCCCTAGACATGCCAGGCTGAAAATCCAGGTGTGTGTGGCCTTAGCATAATGTCACGAGACAGTCTGAGGACAGAAGATGCAGAAGACGCTCTCCCCCAAAAGTCAGACAGCAGAGACTAGGAATGCAGATGACATCTTTGCTCTGCCAGACGCCACGCACACTGCTGGCTTGCTAGCTCGCTTGTTCCCTAAACTCCACCACATCCCTGCAGCCACCCTAGTGAGTGATGCTCCAGTGTCACTTCCAACCTGGTTTTGCACCCCAAGACATGACAGGACATGGACGGTTGAGGGTGGACCAGACAGCCTTCCTCTGAAGGTGGGTCAGGAGGTCCTGGCTGCCAGGACAGGCAGCCTGAGCCTGAGCCTGAGGCAGGCGGGGAGAGACGTGCACTGAGGGACCCACAGGACTGTCAAGGGCTGGCAGACATCGCCACCCCCCCAGGGACATAACCTGCTGGTGAGGCATCTGGCCTTCCCTAAGAAGGGCTTTGGACCTGTTCCTAAAGATAAATGGATTGGAGGCTGAAAATGGCACTTTCTGGAACGTTAAGACTGGAATTCAATTTGTGATGTCTATTGCAAGATGTAAAAGTAGAAAATGACACTAATGTTCCTGAAACACTGCTGTAAAAACATTACTAATCAAAGTGGAATAAGAACCTGGGCCAGCCAAATTTCTCATCCACGAGAAGGGAACTCACCTTTTTCTAACCCACAAGACAAGGGTACTGCTTTAAACAGGCACCAGATAAAAACAATGCCAAAAGCCTTCCCCTCCTTGCTTTTTTCCCCCCAAGTCTGGATTTTTTAGAATGTTGATTTTATGAAGCTAGCTTTAACATCTGAGTACTCTTCCAAGTATTCTTTAAATCTGTAGCACCCAAATCATTATCTTACATGTAAGTACTCATTAAACATTTGAGTAGCTTGTTTAAAATGAATAAGATAAGGACATACATTTTGTTTTATATCACTTAATCTTCAAGTATAACAAATCTCTCTATTCCAAAATGTCAATGAAATAATTCAAACTCTAAAACAGCTTTACTGCAGTGAGAGATCTCTACACAAAAGAAACTTTATTATTTACTTATTTTTATGTTTATTTTTCAAACAGAGAGAGAGAGAGAGATCACGAGAGCATATGAGGGCAGAGACAAGGAGACAGGATCTAAAGAAGGCTTTGTGTAGATAGCAGAGAGCCTGATGTGAGGCTTGAACTCACGAACCACAACATCATGACCTGAGTCAAAGTCAGACACTTAACTGACTTAGCCATCCAGGAGTCCCTCAAAAGACATTGTAATAATATGTTGGGTGGTGAGGGGCAGAGGGCAAGAACAGAGCCTGTCTTGTTTGACACAATCCCTCCAGCACCCAGCTAATCGATGTTAGGTGCTCAGTTAAATACCTTGAAATCCAATAAAATCAAATCAGTAAAATTCTTGAAAGAACAAAGAACATACCATCCTCTGGTTTGGTCAATGCCTTCGGCAATGAAGTCTGCAGGAAATGCATCATCAAACTCCCTCTTGTTTTCAAATGGATAATGAACTTGAGCATAGGGCATGCTGCCACTCTCGAACCAACAGTCAAACACCTCAGAGATACGACGCAACACCCCCTTCCCACAACGGGAAGGGATGGTCAGATGGTCAATGCTAAGAAACAAAGCAAAGCCACTTCTATTAGTTTTAACTACAAAACAACTTGCAGTCTAATTACCAAGAAGAAACACGATACCTATCAAGCTTTCATCTGCAAACAGAAACAGTGGTAGTCATCACAGGCTGTCAGAGGGCACTGTGATGCTCAATCTGGGGGTTCATACCATAGTCACCAGACATCCAACTCCAGGAGAGAGGCCACCCTTCGTGAACATGACCTGAGTCACCAACAGAGTAACTCAGCAAACCAGTACTTGATTCCGACACGTAGCTCTGAGATCTGTTCTACAGACGCCTCCCCAGCACCTAGCCGGGTGCTCTCTAAATGACGGAACAAAGAAAAGCGGACATTCAGAGACTGACCTCTCTCTGTGGAGATCAGAGACCTTCGCTCCTGACAGTTCTTCAAGCTCTGCCATTGATCCAATGCATACTACCTGTCAAAGCAAAGTCAAAAGGCAGAAGAATCTCAGAGCCAAAGACCACACAGCTTTACTTTATGCAGCATTCACACTTAGTTTTGGAAACCTCTGACTTTCAGGATGGCTGTCAGTAATGTGGCTTACGTCATCAAAGGCTGCAGGTCACTGAGGAGATGAGAGGGCTCCACTATATCAGGAGTCCCTACATGGAGAGCACCTAACAGCATCCACTCAACACGTACTTTTGAGGGTTTACTAGCAACCAGCATAAATGAAATGCCTCGACTATTATTCTGAGGCATCTTAGTTTCTTCTCAGCACTTGAATTTGGCTCTTTAATCTGGAATCTTTCCAAGTCAAAGCTAGAAGTAAATTATTGTGCATGGACCGGATCAAACTAATGAGATCACAACACCTCACTCAGGATTGCCTCCAGCTGGGCCGCCCAAGCAGGAACTGCTGTGGGTCTCACCGGGGGTGTCTGCTCCTAGGGAGCACGCACAGCCCTTTCCTTAGCCCTCAGACTTGGCTACCTAACTGCTGTTTTTTTCATGTCTTGTAGTCTTCATGCCAAAGGCCGCCATGGGGGTATATCTATAGACACGTATGTGTATTTACACACATAATCACTTGGCTTTATAAAACATAAGGTTGGCAATGCTTTGGTAATTTTTAAATTTTTAAAACTTTATTTATTTATTTTGAGAGAGACAGAGATGGTGTGAGCAGGAGAGGGGCAGATAGTGGGAGAGAGAGAATCCCAAGCAGGCTCTGCACTGTCAGCGCAGAGTGTGACGTGGGGCTTGAACTCATGAAACCGTGAGATCATGACCTGAGCGGAAACTGACAGTTGGATGCTTAACTGGCTGAGCCACCCAGGCATCCCTGGTAATGTTTTTTAAGCCTTCCCTTTACACTGCTATGTAAGGGTAGATTCACATGCTATGGCACAGTGCAGGTGTGGAGTCTCCATTCCAATTATCAGTTACTCACAAGGAGAGAAAAGGGGGTGAGCAACACAGAGTGATAAATACAATTTAAAAATATTTAACAGAAGTAAAATTAAGTTAACTGTCCCTCCCCCCAAATTCTTATTTATATGATTCTAGGAAGAATAAAGAGAAACAGATGAAATAAGAAAGGAGCAAAGAGAAAAGAAACAGTATCAGACACACAAATGAGGTGCTTTAGCAAAAATCAACAGAACGCATGGCCTCACCTCCTCGAAGTCATCACTGACCCACAGGGGGATAGGGGTGCCCCAGTATCTGTTTCTGGAAATTGCCCAGTCACGTGCATCTTTTAGCCAATTTCCAAATCGCTTTTCTCGCACAAACTCTGGGACCCTGCAATAAACAGATGAGAGCATGGTCTAGGAGCTCACGTGTGTCAGAGCAGTAAGCACAAATGGCTTTTGTAGGTACATTAAAATATAAACATATATCCTTAAAATGACTGTTATTTAAGGCTAACAGAAAAGAAAAATGCTCCCTCCATATGCCTTACCACAGAAAGGATGCTACTTCTCTTATATAATATTATTTAGATTATTTCACGGTGTTGAAAATATAGAATAAAAAATAGCTACTATTATAGTGTTTAATAAAAGATGACCCTTAGAACTACTATATTTGGGGACAATGATAAGCCAATGCTCCCTACCCAATGACACAGGACATTGTGAAGACACACATCTCACTGCTCACCAGTAACACAGGTCATTGTTCTTCAACAGCTGGTCCACCATGTGCTCCACCCGTACGAACCAGCTAGGCACCGCTTTGTAAATGAGGGGGGTGTCTGACCTGGGGAAGCAACAATGCAGGATGTGTTGGTCAGACTGAGGTGTGCAGGCACCCAGGGTAAGGCCAACTTTTAGTTTCTTACTGACGTCACCACCACCTATTTGGCCTTCTGCTAATACTTGTTTTTATTGCAAATACTAATGCCTATGTCCTTGGTACCGGTCATCTCCACAACACCAAGAAGGCAAAAGTTAATAAAAGATTAAAAAGAAAAATAGGGGCGGCTGGGTGACTCAGTCGGTTAAGTGTCCAACTCTTGATTTCAGGTCAGGTCATGATCTCATGGTTCCTAAGTTCAAGCCCTATGTCACCACAGAGCCTGCTTGTGATTCTCGCCCTCTCTCTCTCTCTGACCCTCCCCCACTCACACTCTCTTAAAATAAATAAACATTAAAAAAAAAAAAAAAAAAAAAAAAGAACACGAAGGGGTGCCTGGGTGGCTCAGTCGGTTAAGCATCCTACTTTGACACAGGTCGTGATCTCGCGGTTCACGAGAGTTCAAGCCCCACGTTGGGCTCTGTGCTGTCAACTCAGGGCCTGGAGCCTATTTTGGATTCTGTGTCTCCCTCCTTCTCTGCCCCTCTCTTGCTCATGCTGTCTCTCTCTCTCTCTCTCTCTCTCTCTCTCTCTCTCTCTCTCTGTCTCTCAAAAATAGACATTTAAAAACAAAATTGAACAAGAAGGAAAATATAGTTCTGCTGGTGTGTGATAGCTATCTAAGAAATGATGTCAACTTCAGCAAAAAGGAAATGTGGGAACAGAACTTGATGTCTCCAAACATTCCATTTTCACCCACCTCTTCATAGTATGATCTTGTATTCAAACTTGTATCATGTTATATCTCTCACTAAATTCCACCAGGAAATGGTAGAGATCAGTCTCACTTAAAGAAATGTGGCCCTGACACCAAATATTTGTCTACACTGATACTTCTCAGACAACTGCTGAGGAAAACAATAACTACACATATTCATGGAATTCAAGAGGGCAGTTTCCAAACATGAACCCTAAAGGACACAAATGAGGGAAACCCCAGACTGACAAAAGCGGGTGCACACACTACATGTCCCCACAGACTAGAAGCTTGAGATAGAAGTCTTTCCTTTTTCTCACCTCCAGCAGAAAGGGTAGCTGTGAGTGAAGGTGCTAGCAACAAGAAGTCGGCCTTCTTCCTTCAGGGTCCTGATGATGTTTTTGTCAGCATCCTGTTAGAAAAATAAATGCACAGTCATTAAAATATCCTACAATACTTGGTAACACAATATAATTATGTACATTACTCCAATCTGATATTTTGATATGTTTACTATGAATAAAAGGCAAAAATGACACATGTATTATAAAAATACCCAGCCCACATTTTGGGCACAGTCTACCTTTAGGTACTTATTAAGCACTTCTACACCACATAAGATAGTGAAGTCTTCCACCAGCAATGGCTGCCCCGAGGCCACAAAGCTGCTTTGGGAGTTACCAATCAGAGCCTAGTTTCCTGCCTTTGAAACTATAACATACTTCCTCTCAAGATACTAGACGCTTACAATGTGGCCGATAATACCTATCTTTCTGGTTTTATGTGCTGAAACCAAACCAAATAAAAAAAAAAACCAATTTCCTGGAAAAGAAAAAAATCCAGATTATGAAGCTACTTAATAAGAAGCTGATTAAACAAAGAAATATGATGAAATCCACACCTTTCTCTGTCCTACAGACACAGACCTTCACATACTGTCCTGTGAAATCTGTCACTTCTGCTGTGAAACAGCCTGAAGCATCCACAGGGCAAACAGGAGGAGAGTCTTTCTGAATGATGCTGAAGTCCATACAGACCCGATAGTCATCCTGGGGAGAATGAAACAGGTTAAGTGTGTTCGAGACAGGAGTGTGGGAAGTGACTGATTCACAAGAGAATGCTCTGTCTTCTGACATACGACTTAATCGACTTTAATTATCCTCTCACCTGAAGTTAATTCAGGACCATTCAGATACCCCTTTACAGTTGGACAAGGACTACATCATCTTTCCAGCCATTACTTCACAGACCCCTATATACAGCAGAGCACCCACTAAGTGAGAAGGAAGAGGACACACATGTACCCCTGGTGAACATACTTGCACAAATACTCAACATTCACAAACTGCACTCAACACTATAGTAAAAGAATCATTCACCACGATCAGGTGGGATTAACTCTGGGGATGCAAGGGTGGTTCAATATCCACAAATAAATCAATGTGATATACCACATTAACAAAATGAAGGGTAAAAACCATATGATCATCTCAAAAGATGCAGAAGAAGCACTTGACAAAATTCAACATCCATTCATGTAAAAAACCCTCAACAAAGTGGGTTTAGAGGGAACTTAATAGTGGCCATCTATGGAAAACCCACAGCTAGTATCATACTAGATGGTGAAAAACTGACAGCTTTTCCTTCAAGATGAGGAACAAGGATGTCCACTCTCACCATTTTTCATCAACACAGTACTAGAAGTCCTAGCAACAGCAATTAGACAAAAAAAAAAAAAAAAAAAAAAAAAAAAAAAAAAAAGACATCCATATTGGTAAGAAAGAAGTTCAACTGCCACTTAGCAGATGACATGATGACCATATACAAAAAAACTCTAAAGACTCCACCAAAAAACTATTAGAATAAATGAACTCAGTAAAGTTGCAGGATGCAAAATTAATACACAGAAATCTGATGTGTTTGTATACACTAATAATGAAGCAGCAGAAAAGATAAATTAAGAAAATGATTCCATTTACAATTACACTAAAATAATAAAATACCTAGGAATAAACTTAACCAAGGAGGTGAAAAACCTCTCTGTACTCTGAAAATATAAAACATTGATAAAAGAAATTGAAAATGCCACAAACAAATGGAAAGAAATTCTATGCTCATGGACTGGAAGAACAAATATTGTTAAAATGACTATAGTACTCAAAGCAATCTACAGGACACATGCAATCCCTATCAAAACACCAATAGCATTTTTCACAGAACTAGAACAAATACTACTGAAATTTGCTTGAACCACAAAAGATTCCAAATGGTCAAAGGAACCTTGAGAAAGAGTAAAGCTAGAGGTGCTGCACTCCCAGATGTCAAGGCACACTGCAACGCTGTCATGATCAAAGCAGTATGGCACTGGCACAAAAATGGACACATAGATCAATAGAAAAGAACAGAGGGCCCAGAAATAAAGCCATGTTTATATGGTCTATTAATCTATGACAAAGGAAGCAAGAATATACAATGGGAAAAAGACAGTCTCTTTAATAAATGGTGCTGGGAAAAACAGAATGGAGGTTCCTCAAAAAATTAAAAATAGAAATATCATATGGTCTAGGAAATCCACTCCTGGCTATTTACCCGAAGAAAATAGTAATTCAAAAATATATATGCATCCCTATGTTTACTGCAGCATTATTTACAAAGCAATGATATGGAAACAACCCAAGTGTCCAACAGATGAATGGACAAAGAATATGTGGTAAATATACAATGGAGTATTTTTAAGCCATAAAAAAGAATGGGATCTTGCCATTCCTTACAACATGGATGGACTCAGAGGGTATTATGTTAAGTGAAATAAATCAGACAGAAAAAGACAACATATGAATTCACTCCTACGTGGAACCTAAAAAATAAAAATCCAAACATACCCAGTATGTGACAAATACAATTTTAAAGGAAAAACTAAAGCACATTTTAAAACCAAGTTTTTTTTTTAAATTTATTATCAGTGAAGAAGTCATACTAGTTGACTTGAAAACTATTATGAGTAACTAAAATCTGACTAGTTCTTAAAACCTAGTAAAGAGTATTATTAAGAATGCTTCCGTCATATTCAATTTTGTGATATTAAGGAAGCATTAACTTTACTGGGTGCAACAGTGGCATGGTAGTATATTAAAAATGAAAGTTCTGATCAGTCACAGATGTGTACGGATGAAGACCACGATGCTGAGGATTTGTTTCAAAACCCTCAGGCCTAAGTAGAGAAGGTGTGGGTGGAAGAGGAGAAGGAAGAAGATAAAACGGATCAATGCAGGTGGGTGATGTGAACATAAGGATTTATTATAACATCTCTTTACTTCCGGGTATGTTTGAAGATTTCCATAATAAAAATCTCTGCCAAGGTTAAGTATGAAAGCAAATGATGAATGGAGACAGACTAGCTTCACTCTCACTGACAAAACGATCAAGCTGAGAAGAGTATGTAGGTAGGTCCCCAGTGGGTGTTTTATTCATACACAAGTTACATTAAAAGAATTGCATTTTTGGAAAAATTACTCTGGGCAACATGTAAAATTAACCACACCATCCTGCTTTGAAGAGGTCAAATTCTGTCCTCTCATCACAGTGTTCAGACGAGCACAGTGGAGGTGATACCACCTCTCAGCACTCTGACTGTCACGGTGACCGCACAGAACTGCACACGGTATAGAGTAGAGGGCACGGTGAGTACATTACGAATGAATGAAAACAAAGAATGCCTTTCATTCAGAAAGACCAAACGGCTGGGGATGCCCAGGATTTAGCTCACCACTTTCAGAGATGAGCTCAGGGTGAAAAAAATTGCAGATACAAGTTTGATAAGCCATCTTTTGGGGGCGGTGAGCCTGCAAAGTGTCGGGCCCTATGATGTGGGCAAGCATGAGGTGCGCTCGCACACTCACACACGTGGGCACACTCGTGCACACACACGCTCACGGCACACACGAGACCCACTCCTGAGGGCTCTACTACTCACAGCACCGAAGTACGGAGCCTGGTGCACCACTCCAGTGCCCTCCTCCTCCCGCACGTAGCTGTCGGCGAGCACCGTGAAAGCGCCGTTCTCCTTGCACTGCCACAGGAAGGCCAGCAGGTGTGGGGGATGGAACACAGTTTAGGGTTAATTTCATAACGGTATTTGCGAAGAGCCTGAAAAAACTCTTAACACGCAAAATTATTTTCAGAGATAGGACAGAATAATTCGCACTGGGAAGAAACATGCTAACTCAACACATCTTTTCTGTAATTTACCACTTAGAAATGAAATAATTATCTAAAATGAAATAATTATGTGAAGAATTATCTGAAGAAATGCAGAGAAAATGTTCGAACTTCCCCAGTCACAAAATGGGGCTTTCTGTGAGTCCTGCTGACCTCCCAGCCATGCCAGCACCTGGTGTGCAGAGTTTTGTGCAGCCTCAGAAAATGTCCCCTAACCCGCCACACCTCTGGGGTGCTCCCAGTCACCTTTCCGTCAGCCCTGCCACCAGGGCAAACCCTCAAGGAGCCAGAACGGGCGCCTGGAGTGACAAGCTCTGGTTAACGGCGCTCTGCGCACTGTGACACGGAGGCACGCACTGCTGCAAAGCCAGGTTACTACCTGTGATGCTACAGACCTCCTCCTTCCACCTTCACCTCTCCCTAGGTGTTTCCAATACACCGTCTCAGCCAAACCGATCCTCTGCTGGTCTTTCTGTCTTCGTGAAGACTACTTTCAGAATAGATTTTCACACTTAATCGCATTTAATCCAATGATCTTGTGAAAAAGGCACACAGTATTTCTGTGTTTCAAACATATTGATTCTATTTTCATTTCATTGATGAACTAACTCAGAACAAAGATGAAATAAATAGTTTGTCCAAATACACAACAGTGATGAACACAACCTGACTCAAGGTCTTCTGGCTCCAAAAACGATGCTGTCTTCAACTGCATCACAGCTCTTTGATTCCTTGGCACTTGCCTAAAACCAAACTTGAAAAACAGCCAGGAATTTCTCATTGCTGTAACCTACACCACCTGGAAATATTTTTGGTGTGGGAGGACAGAGGCTGATAGGTGTGTCTTCAATAGTTTAAATGTGGAGTGGGAACACGTGTGCCCTTAGCCTGACGTTCGAGTGGGAGCTGTTTTAGCAGCAGACAGCGGAACCCCACGGGGTCCTGTCTCTCGGTCCAGTTCTGGACCCTGAATTGCCTGGGATGGGTGGTCAGTGGTCACCAGAGCTGTAGCACAGCCCCCACAGGTAGCACCTGCCCCCATAGCTCCCACTTAATATTTTAGAACATGTGTATCTTAGGGATACATCAGATGATTTTGCCCCAAGTCAAAGAATTTCTAGTACCTGCCTAAAACTCAGTGAAGGTCCCAGAAATTCAGAAGCTATCTGAGTGGAATATGGACCAAGTGCACATTCCAGAAAGACCTCTGACTGAACCCAGACTTCCCCTCTGGTGTGTTTGGGCCCATCTGCTGAGCACTGAGCTCTCAAATAGGTTCTGGGTCAGAAAGGGTAAGAGTAACTGATTTAGTGAGAGAGTTTCAAGACAAAACACATCTGACAAGGGATGCCTGGGTGGCTCAGTCAGTTAAGCGTCTGACTTTGGCTGAGGTCATGATCTCGTGGTTCGTGGGTTCAAGCCCCATGTCAGGCTCTGTGTTGACAGCTTGGAGCCTGGAGCCTGCTTTAGATTCTGTGTCTCCCATTCTCTGCCCCTCCCCCACTTGCGCGCGCGCGCTTTCTCTCTCTCTCTCAAAAATAAATAGGTGTTTAAAAAATCCGACATAAAACAGAATATGTTAAGATCTATAAGAGAAGAATGTAGTAATGACATTTGTCAGAAGGAGAAACCAGAGGCATTTCAAAAGACGTTTTTCAGATGGTGTCTGAGTTCAGCCTTGAAGTGTGGATTGTACTTGAGCAGCTTAAAGAAGATGAAGGATTTCATAAATAGGAGGAAAACCTACTGAAAACAAAGGCAGGAAAGGAGGGAAAGAAAGGGCCAATCTGACAGAAGCAAAGGATATGTTTAAAGCAACATTATGGGGTGCCTGGGTGGCTCAGTTGGTTGAGCGTCTGACTTCAGCTCAGGTCACGATCTTGTGATTTGTGACTTTGAGCCCCACATCAGGCTCTGCTGTCATCACCAAGACAGCTTCAGATCCTCTGTTCCCCTCTCTCTACGCCCCCCGCCCCCACCACTCATGGGCACATGCACTCTCTCCCGAAAATAAATAAACATTAAAAAAAAAAATAAAGCAATATTAGAGGATGTGGCTAGGAAGCACATGGGCCAAATGGAGACCACTTGAGAGGAATGAGCTGGCCAACAGCTGCGGGCTCACAGGGAGCACAGGGAAATCCACCAGCAGCAACCTGGAATGAGGAAGAAGGTCATTACGGTTGACCCTGGAATAACACAGGCTGGAACTGCGGGTCTAGTTAAGCACACTTTTCTCCCTAAGAGTGAACGGAAAAAGCCACAAGGCACTTATTGACAATTATTCACCAGTCTCCAGGGAACTGAATCAAAGGCGACTGGCACAGAGGTCATACCTGCTGCCCTGAGTTCCCAGAGGCCTGCTGAGGGTGTCAGCAGCCTCCGGAGCCCTGGGGACAGGCAGTGTTGAAGGTTGTATGGCGACAGTGTGGTGGGGTCCAGCACTGAGGGCTGGCAGGCGGGGGGCTTGGCTGCAGAACAGGCCGGGCCCACAGGGCAGGGACAGCCTCGTGCAGGGAGACCTGTGTCCCTGTCACCCCTGCTTCCTGAGTCCTCTGGGAACTAGGCTCTGGAGCTGCACCAGGGCAGCCATAGCCCGGAGCCCTTCTTGGCCGGGTGCAGACTCCTCCCTGAAGGCCACCTCAGCCCACGTGTGGTCACAGCTGCAATGGCCTCGGACCAGTGGCATACCTCCAGGGTGATGGGGCAGCTGTCCTGCTGCTACAACTGCGGGGCCAAGGCCACCAGGATGCAGGACATCACCTTTGTGGTGGCTGGTCAATTTTAGATTTTTTTCTTTTTTAGTGAAGACGTTTTCTTTATTCCTCATTCTCTAAGAGAATTAAACACGGGGAAGCTGAGTTTCATAAACAGGCTTTTCAGTACAAGCTGAGATGCCGTTTTCTTCTTTAGCCTGTAAGACACTGCACAAGTATGATTCTGTAAAAATTTGTATGTGCCCATGTCATGCTGCAGCCCTAGTATGTGCAATTATCAATTCAGCAATTGTTCCTGGAAACGCCACATCTGTATTTATAAGTTAGCTGATATTTTTTCCACAAATGCTTTGTCAGGTTTATGTATTATGATTCTGCTAACCTGATAATAAAGTTGGCTTTCTCTATTCTAGGACAGTATAAATAGCAGCAATGGTTTTTCAAAAAGATGTGCTAGGACTTTGTACTTTGTGTCTTTTTGTGGAGAAAAACTTTTTATATATACTTAATGTTTGGGAAAACAAAGTATTCAGAATTGTTAAACCACCAAAAAATTTTTTCAATGAATACACTACTGGAAAAACCACTATATGTTTTCTTTACAATTTTCTTCTTTTTTAATGTTTATTGATTTTTGAGAGAGTGTGTGAGCTGGGGAGGGGCAGAGAGAGAGACAGAGAGACATAGAATCTGAAGCTGGCTCCAGGCTCTGAGCTATTAGCACACAGCCCAATATGGGGCTCGAACTCACGAACCGCAAGAACTCAAGTGGAAATCACGAACCACTCGAACTCACAAACCTGAGTTGAAACCGGATGCTTAACTGACTGAGGCACTCAGGGGCCCCCTTATGATTTTAATAATATTTTCTTTACTCTTGCTTACTTTAAGAATACAGTATATAACACATATAAAATCCAAAATACGTGTTAACAATTTGTGTTATTGGTAAGGCTTCTGGTCAACAGTAGGCTATTAACAGCTACATTTTGGGGGGAGTCAAAAGTCACTGTACCCAGATTGGCGCTACTGACCCCTATGTTGTTTGAGGGTCAAATGTAACTGGGACATGAGAAACACGGGAAAACACTCAACACACACAAAAATGAAGACAGATATGAGCGACACTGTGGACAGAGCCCAAATGGCAGAGATCACCTGCATGAATCAAACTCTGTTCCTGAACCAGAACAGAGGTAAGCAAATGTTTTATCCTGGGCTGTGGTATAAGGTTCTGCCAACTAATACTATGTACAGCTGAATATAATTTTCACATAAGGCATAAAGCCTGGTCTGAGGGTGTTGTTCACTATTTCCCTCCAACACATATAGATAGAGATCAACAGGAACTTCCTGCTGACCCTATTCTTTTATTGGTGGTGGTAGAGTTTCCATGGCAACGATAGCCATGGATTCTCTGTTGGCAGAAAACGAAAACTACATAAAACTGCTTCATGACTCTTAAGAAAACTAGGTTACCAAATGTATGAACTTTGCCTTGATGCCTAGATTTAAAACCCCCACCTCATCAGTTTCCTTGACATGAACTCTGTTGATTGTTAGACACAAGGTTTTATTCTGAGCACTATCTTAAATTCGTGAAACAAACAAAACCAAAACACCTCCAAACCAATAGATTTCCAGGATGAAAATCTATAAGCAATAAAATCTATAAGCAATAAAAATATATACATATAAATCTTCTCAAACTTAAGTGTTTCCTTTCATAACTTAAGAAAAGTATTAAAAAAATTCCTATACAATTTTAATTATTAAAACAAGAAGGGAATACACATGTAATTTAACTTTATTACTACCGAGAGACTTTGGATCCCAACACCCACACAAGCCACAGGATACCCACACAAGCCAAGGGATACCCACACAAGCCACGGACACCCATACAGGCGACAGATACCTACACAAGCCACGGGAAACCCACACAACCCACAGGACAGCAACGCAGTGACTCCCACTGCAGGTGCATCAGAACACTCCAGGGACCTAGTGCCCAGCTATGCAGGGCCCACATCGGGCAGGTCCCTGAACTCACCTGCACAAAATAGTCAAACAGGGGCCTGTACTTCTTGCCTTTGAGACAGGAACCAGGAAATCTAGAAAAAGGAGAAAGGCAAACTCACAATTAGACTAAAACCCTCCAAGAAACAAAACTGCAGCACATCAAGTCATCACTGCCTGCTGGTTTAGTTGTTTCGCAGTCATTAATGCTGGAATATGTGGTCTGAACATACACAGCAGGAATATTAAAACCGAACTTGAATAAGAAACCTTTTGGGCAGTAGATGTCTCACCTCTCAAGGTTAAAGAAAGACATACACATATCCACACATACAAATCAGTAATTTGTATACTTACCTTTCAAGGACTTCATAGTCAGTTTCCAGTTTATACAGGGCTGGTAATCTGGCTTCCATTAAAATGAGCAATTTTCCTCTGATGACATCTATGAGAACAAGGGAAAAAGTGGACTTGAGTGACATTCAGACTTTGGCGGAGTCTAGAAGCACACTAGCACACTCCTCCCTCCTGGGGTCCTGTATCACCTGTACCTCTTGTGCTCAGCACTCAGAGAAATGCGGCAAGGACACCAACACACACTGGTTTCCAGACCCAAAGACGACGGAAACAGCAGGTGTGCTTACTGAGCTTCTACTCATTTTAAGTATATTAATCTTTATTTTCTCTGACCAAAAGTCATATACGTAAATGTTTAAAAATCTTAACATTGGGGCGCCTGAGTGGCTCAGTCGGTTAAGCGTCCGACTTTGACTCAGGTTATAATCTCATGGTTTGTGGGTTCAAACCCTGCAATGGGCTCTATGCTGACAGCTTGGAGCCTGGAGCCTGCTTCGGGTTCTGTGTCTCCCTCTCTTTCTGTCCTCCCCCACTCTCTCTCTGTCTTTATCTTTCCAGATTAAACAAACGTTGAAAAAAAAAATTAAAAATCGTAACATTAACAGGGGCGCCTGGGTGGGTTTGGTTAGGTGTCCGACTTTGGGTCAGGTCATGATCTTAGTTTGTGAATTTGAGCCCCATTAACAAACCAAGAAACTCACTGAGTAAAAGTCCTCCATAACCTTATCCCCATGCAAGACACTATCATTTGAGTGTCTATTTCTTTTTTTTTTTTAATGTTTATTTATTTATGAGACAGTGTGTGTGAGTGGGGGAGGGGCAGAAGAAAAGGGAGGAAGAATTCCAAGCAGGCTCCACACTATGAGCACAGAGCCCGACATGGGGCTTGATCTCACGGACCCTGAGACCATGACCTGAGCCAAAACCAAGAATTGGATGCTAAACCGACTGAGCCATCCAGGTGCCTCTTGAGTGTCTATTTCTACGTGTATACTCACATACATCTTATGTGAATGCGTACTTTTTTTTTTTTTTTTTTTTTTTTTTTTACTAATTATGGGATAGAACTCAATACAGTTTTTCAGTTTGCCTTCACACACTATATTGTGAACATCTTTCCATATATTAGCACATATTGCCTTTTCTATTCGACTAAACAGCTACCCAGTACTCCCTTCTGTGGAAGTGCAAGTCATTTTAGCCCATCAACTAAAACTAGGATTTAAGTTGTTTTCAGATTGTTAGTACTAGGAACACTGTACGGGTAATGAATGCTCTTGCACATATCTTTGTATCATTATTAGAATGTTTCTGGAGGAAACTTTCCTAGGAATAGCAAGGCTAGAATAAATGTACAAACACTTAAAATTTAACAGCAAATGGCAAATCACCTTATAAAAACAGACTAATTTAAACTCCCACTTGTAAAGTAAGATATATCCTAAGATTTACTGGAGCCTATGACATATATGCAGTTCACCATTAGAAACACGAGAATCTATGGATCATTGTGAAGACCTCTGCAACTGCTGAAAAGCTGTTAAAAATAACGAACGCTGCCACCCACTAGTTCTGGCTGCGTTGGAGCTTCATGGTCAGTGGAGTCTACATTTTCTGGATAAAACTCAGGACACATGGCCCACCAGGTATGTGGGTCACATGCGGGCAGACAAAGGTCAGGACTGAAGTATCTGCCCAATGGCCCCTGAGGCCGTCAGACTCACTGGAGAGCAGCACTGTCCCCAGGGAGACACAGGGGCCTGGTCCTGCCTAGAGAGGCTCTCCACCCACAGCCACCAGCAGGAGGAACTGCTCCCATCTGTTCCCAAGGCCCAGCTAAGCAGTAATGAAAACACCTGTTTCTGACCCACGCACCTCCCATTCCTTTCTTGAATCTTTCCTCTGCCTCACAAGCAGCTATGAATCAAGTCACCTGTCTTATAAGGTGCTTACTTTTCTGGCTATGGTTTCCTTTCCATGGCTTCCCCCTCCCTCCATAAACTACCCAAACCTAAAGGAACAATCTTATTTTTTCATAGAAGTCTCCATGGAAAGGGCTTCATCAAGATTTTGGCTCTCTACAAGGGAATATCTGAAAGGCACAAAGTTCTCAAGTTCTGGTATCAATTCTGAGAAACACATATTTCAGTCTTAGTCCCCATTCCTGGCAGAGCTCCTAAAACCGTTGCAAAGTCCTAAGTGCTAAGAGTCATAAAGGTGTCTTTTGTTATGTTAATGAACAGATGTTAGGAAAGCCCCCAAGTCACTTTAGGATTGGAACTTTCACCCCCACCCCCAACCCCCACCCATGGGATGGGGAGAGGGGCCTGAGATTGAGTTCAAACACCAAGAGCCACAAAGCCTCCATAAAACCTCAACAGGATGGGGTGTGGAGTACGTCCAGGTTAGTGAAAGTATCTACATGCTGTGAGGGCAACTCATCCCAGTTAGGTAGGAGACAGAAGCTCCTGGGCTCAGGACCCTTCCACACCTCCCCCTATGTACTTCATCTGATTGTTTATGTGCATCCTTTATAATATCCTTTCACGACAAACCATTGAGTTGTGGGCCGCTCTAGCACATTAATCCAACCTAAGGAGGGGGGGTCACAGTCTGTCGGAAGCACAGGACTTGAAAATGACATCTGCAGTTGAGGGTGTGGTGGTACAGGTGGTTCTGTAGGACTGAGCCCTTAACCTGTGGGATCTGACGCCTGATGCTGTCTCCAGGTAGCTAGTGTCTAAATTAGGTTAACTGCTTGGTGGTGTTGAAAACACACATCACGTTCCTAGTAACGATGAGATACCACCTCTCTGAATCTCCAGCTCCTTCCTCATCTGTAACGTGGGCACGATGTGTAAAAGGGTATTACAATCTGAAAACTGTAAGGAATCTTTTTTTTATATCTCTATTTTAATTTTTATGCGCATTTACTTTTTCAACCAAAAATGAAAAAAAAAAAAAAACTTTTAGAGGTTATTTTGACATTCAAGTTCTAACACTTTTTCAAAAACTTCTATTTTTACTCCAAAAAGAAACGTAAGTTTTCCTTCTTTCCCAAAATAAGTTAAATCGATCTTTTCCGTATCAGTCGTAAGTAACCCGGCCCACGCTTACCTTTAATCTTCACGTACTGCATGTCTGGATTAACACACAGGGCAAGGTTACTCGGGAGAGTCCAGGGAGTGGTTGTCCAAGCCACCAAAGACACATTTTCATCTTCCTCCAAAGGGAAAGTTACAAACACTGAAGGGTCTTGTACATCCTGAGATAAAATGAGATAAAGTACCCTTTTACAAAATTTGTAATAATAACACAGAGGAAAAGGGAATTGATTCTAAAGAATAGACTTCCAGAATAAAAACCCGTCGCCATATTTATAAAAAGAAAATATAAAGCAAACAATTCCAAATACATTTTTTATATTCTTCAAAAGTGTTTTAACAGTTACTTTAGTAGTCACAAAAACAACATTTTAAGTACATAAACAGGAATATATAATAGAAATTTCACTATTAGAATGGCCTATTGTATAACAAATCTATAAAAAGTTAGGTGAACAAAATAACTGTTTTAAAAAAGAGTTATCCTTTATTCCAAAATACAAAAATGAATCATTTTTTAAAGACATGAGGGTGATTTTTAAAAAATTTATTTTGAGAGAGAGAGAGAGAGGGAGAGCGGGCATGCACACATGTGGGGGAGGGTTACAGTTTGTGAGTTTGAGTCTCGCATCAGGCTCTACGTGGACAGCGTGGAGCCTGCTTGGCATTCTCTCTTTCCCGCTTTCTCTGCCCCTCCCCTACCTGCGCACGCACTCAATAAAAGAAAAAAAATTAATAAACAGCCACAAAGCAGAAAAGCTCATTTCCTGACCCAAACCAACTGCATTCTAAATAAAGTACCCTGAGAAAAAGGAGCTCTACAAATTTCACCTTATTCACATACTAACTACTAGACAAACCTGAAAAAAGTACCAGCCCGAACTCCCGAAATGTCAGTGTCATCAAAAAGAGACCAAGGAACAACTGTTCCAGGAAGGCTGGAGGCACAGCGACCGAACAAAACACATAACCTATGATTCTCTTTTGCTAAAAAGGACATTAAGGGAAGCATTAACACAATCAACCAACAGATTAGATGGTATTTTATCAAGATCAATTCCCTAATTTCAATTACCTAAGAGAATAGTATGGATTTTCAGAAATATGTACTGAAGTCTTTAGAGGAAAAGGGACATCATGCCTGCCACCTACTCTCAGAGGGTCCCCGTCTTACCCCTCACCCTAGGAAGAGAAAGATGATGTAAACATGGTGACAGAGTGACCACCACTGAAAGAGAAATGAGAACTCGTGACCTTTCCAGTAAGTCCAAAAATTATGTCAAACGTTAAAAACAAAAATAGACCATAGAATGGCCAAGACAAAAGACAGAACATGCTAGGTGCTGGCAAGAATGCTGTAGTACACGCTGGAGGAGTCGCTGGTACCTCTTAGAGTAGGAGGCGGCAAGCCACAAGGCACAGGCCAAGTCTGCCTGTCACCTCTTACAACCCAAGGGCTAGGAATGGTTTTGACAGAGCGGAGTACTTGTGTGAGAGGCCATCCAGCCCACAAGGCCTAAAATACTATCTGGCACCTCACAGTTTGCCAACCCCCATACTAGAGCTGAATATAGTAGGTACAGCCTACGATTCAGCAATTCCACTCCTGGGTATGTAATCAACAGAAGAGATGTGTGTATACATGCTCCCCAAAGACAACCTCCAGAATGTTCACAGTAGCACTACTGTAACAGCCCCAAACTGGACATTACCTAAATGCTCACCAGTGGTACAATGGGTAAATTAAATAATGATCTACTACACACAACATAGATGTCTTTTCACAAACATAATCTTGAACAAGAGAGGCCAGACACAAAGAGATTGTAGTGCACAATTCATTCATATATAGTACAGTGGCTAAAACTTTAAAGATAAAAAAACAAATATTTTTCTACACCACAACGGTTTACCTTTTGGAACAGGTGGAAGTACACTCTCCTGTAATTCACCTTACTTAAGCACAATCTGCTCATCCCAAGAGAATGTACTTGTTTACTTACAGAAGAATACACCCTCTAAAAGCTCTAGGAGCTCACAAGCTATTATGGGGATGTAATATGTAGAAATCTAGAAGCCAAAGAAAACTCCAGCATAAGTACACAAGGATTTATATTAGAAAATGTTCTTAGCAACATTGTTTGCTGCCATTAAAAAAAAAGGGGCTGGGGAGCTTGGGTGGCTCAGTCAGTTAAACGTCTCACTCTTGATCTTGGCTCAGGTTATGATCTCACAGTTCATGGGGTCAACCCCCACATCAGGCACTGTGCTGACAGTGAGGAACCTACTTGGGATTCTCTCTCTCTGCCCCTCCCCCACTCACACTCGCTGTATCTCAAAATAAATAAACATTAAAGAAAAAAGGCTATACCCTTCAAAACAATTCAGATGTCTATCAAAAGGATTAATATCTTGCAATCTATTTGTTATATGAAACACTATACAGCAGTTACAAATTAACTTAAAGCTACATGTATCAAGATGAATCTTTAAAACTTAATGTTTCCAAAGAAAGTCAAGGTGCAGGGTAAGTACAGTGTATGAGATTAGAGATAAGCATAAGGGTCGCCTGGGTGGCTCAGTCGGTTAGGTGACAGATTCTTGGTCTCAGCTCAGGTCATGATCTCGCACTTTGTGGGTTTGAGCCCCGCATTGGGCTCTGCACTAACAGTGTGGAGCCTGCTTAGGATTCTTTCTCTCTCTCCCTCTCTCTTTCTACTCTGCTTGCATTCTGTCTCAATAAATAAATAAAAATCTGAAAAAGAAAAAAGGTAAGCATAAGAATGCTATATACTGTTTACGAAATTTAGGGAGATAGCAAAAGTATTAAAATATGTATGGGAAGAAACATCGAATTCAGCACAGTGGTTACCTATCAGGTTGTAAGAAGGAAATGGAAAAGAGAAAGGTGATGTAAATACATAAATTGTGGACCATTTATTTGCACAGAAACTACAACAAAAGATCCACAACTACAAACATGAAGGACTGTTATAAACACAATATTGAGTGAGAAAAACCAGATACAAATGAATACCATCATAAAAAAAACCAGTGACCTCTCAATGACATACATGCTGAAGGACATAAACACAAGATGAAGTACCAATTTCTACAAAATACAGAGGATGTGGTCTAAATTAGACCCTGGAGACATAATCAGCAAAACTCATTGTATGAAACTCTACAAGATAAAACCTATTTCCTAAACAATAATTTGCAAGGGGGGGGGGGGAAGGGAAAGGCGAAATGAAGAGCTGCAGATGAAAGCAGATCTAGAACACAACTACCACCATGTACAAACCTTCCTTAGGTCCGGATTCAAAACAAAACAAAAAGGAACAGAGAAAAAAAAAAGGCATGGTATTTGAGAGACAAACAGAAATATAAACACTGATGATATCCAGGTATTAGATCATTAGAATATTTCATATTCAGGATGACTGATCACTTTTGAAAAGGTGATAATGTTATTATGGTAATGTTAAAATAATAACCATTTCTTATGTCTTAAAGATACATAATGGATTGTTTATTGGTAAAATGACGTGTCTGAAATCTGCTTGGAAATAGGGCCTGGGAGAAGTGAGTGGAGTGTGTGCTGCTGGGGCAGGACTGGCCACAGCTAACAGGTACTGGGGATGTGTGACAGGCACATGGGAGTTAATTTCATTATTTTGTCTACTTTTGTGTGTGCTGGAAATTCTCCAAGCTAAAGTATCTTTCAAAAGTAAGCAAACACAGCAATATGTTAAGGTCTGACAAAGTTATGCCTTTGATACCCAAGCGCTTAGTATATTATTCTCTACATTTTTATGTGCTTAAAATATTTTATCTAAAAAATATGACACAACGTGAGCACTATCATAGAAGGGTATTTAGGAGACGACAGGACTCATCATGGGCACCTCACAAGGATTTGCAAAGATCAAATGAGATGTGTGAAAGCATTCTGTAAGATCAAAAGTGCCTTTGAAATAAAGCTTTAATGACATAATTTTCAAACAAATTAATGTCCTTTAAAAGCAAAGAGGGTTAAAGCCTCAGAAAAGAAAACACCTCTTGAATACATACATGAGAACTGATACTTCACGTTTCAGAAGACTGCCTGCCTTTACGGTCTGTCTAGACAAGGTAAAGCACGGAGTGTACTCTGGTGACATCACACTCATCTAAACTCTCCCTTCGCAGCAGTGACAGCTGTTATTCTGTTCATCAGAAATAAAATCATAATACTGTCAACCAATCACAAATCAGATTTGGTTCCAATAACTTTTAACAAATGAACAAATGCTACAAGGTCCCAGACAAGGCGTCATCATGCCAACCAATAACTCTTCCAAAATCAGTGACTGAAGGGAAAGAGGGAGAGCTGCACTGGTTAACCCAAGAGGCCCAAAAATATGGTCAAAACAAGAAGCTATCACATGAAGACACACCATTCACAAATCTCATGGGGAAAAATCCCTCATTTTTAATCTTAATAGAGCCTCAGTTTAGCAACTGGTAACATTCCCAGCACTCAGTAAGAAATGGTCAAACTGACGGACTCCCCACGCTAACATTCCATGTGGGGACTGGTTACCGTGATCACAATGGTTAACCTCTGTATGCGTAAGTTAATGCCCAATGACATCACACTCACCTTGTAGTTCTGGTGAGACTCGAAGTTGGAGAGTGGAGTGTTGCATGCGGTGGAGAAGGGCATGACTTTCACACCTCTGTACACAAGGCCCTTATCATAGAGCTGTTTGAAGACCCACCTAGAAAGTAAATGGTTTTACAATAATTACCCAACCAAAATTCTGTCTCCCCAAACTCAAACATTTACACCAGTCTGTCTACAGAGTTTCTATCAGCCAGTCGAAATATCACGTTTCTCAACTGGGGACTAGCTGGTAAATTACAAGAGTAGTCTGAGACATTACGCAGCCATTAAAAGTGCTATTATCTGTTTACATGAAAAGATGTTCATGACTTGATGTTCATGACTTGAGTGGGAAGAGTGATTCCATATTGTACAAAGAGGTACTAGTTGTGTAAAACTATACATATCCATATACACACCTACATTTTTCAGATGCTGAAAAAGCAGACATTCACCAATATTAACTATGCTTGGGATTTCAGAGTATTTGCTTTTAATAGTTTTCTGGTACATTGCTTAAATTGTACTATCACGGGTAGTTTTACAAAGCAATTTAAAAAGAATAAACCATTGGGATTAGGATATCTCTCCTACAGTTGGGCAAAAACTTTTATTAAACACTTAACCATGTTGTTTTAAGCCAAATGCACCAAAATGCTGAAATGTCATTGGTAACAGTTATTCCAGGGTCTCCTGTGGCAACTACTCACCTGTCCCACTTGGATGTCAGGATGCACTGGTGGGAACCCTTAATACTGCCTTTAGGTATAGTTTTTATAGTCCAATTCCTATGTGTTTGGTATAATAAATGAGTTAAACTCTTTGTCATTTGCTGAAGTACATTTTTATGAAAAACTGCATAATTTTCATGGTACTGCTTGGCTTTAAATAAAAATTAAAAAGTGATGTTTTATATCAAATTTCCCAAGCTTATTAATCTTTTTTATTGAGCCATAATTTACATGTAATATTATATTCAGACTTGATATTTATACACACTGCAAAATCACAGTAAATCCAGTTACTGTCCACCACTAAGGTTGCAACAATTTTATTTTTCTTATGATAAGAACTTTTAGTATTTATCATCTGGGCAACTTTTAAATATGCACTATAATATCACTGACAATCATCATGCTGTTATGTTACATCTCCAGGATTTATTTATTTTATAACTGGAAGTTTGTACCTCTTGACCCACTTTACACACCTTGCAACCCCTCTTCCCTCTGGCAACCACCATTTTGTTCTCTGTGTCTGTGAGTTTTGTTTTTCTAGATTCTACATCTAAGTGAAATCATAAGGTATTTGTCTTTCTGACTTATGTCACTTAGCATAATACCCTCAAGGTCCTTCCATGTTGTCACAAATAGCAAGATTTACTCTTTTTTATGGTTGGGTAATATTCTATTTTTTACACACACACACACACACACACACACCTCGCATCTTTTTTATCTCTTATTAATCTATGGACATGTAGGTTAACTCCATACCTTGGCTACTGTAAATAATGTGATGAACATAAGGACACATATCTCTTTTGAATTAACATTTTCTTTCTTTTTTTTTTTTGGATACTCAGAAGTAGAATTGCTGCAACATGTGGTATTCTATTCTTAATTTTTTGAGGACACTCCATACTGTTTTCCATACTATCCATACCAATCTACATTTCCACAAACAACGCATGAAGATTCCCTTTTCTCCATATTTTTGCCGACATTTGTTATGTCTTGTCTTCTGGATACTAGCCATTCTGACAGGGATAAGGTCGTATCTCATTGTGGCTCTGATTTGTATTTTCCAGATGATGAGTGATGCTGAGTATCTTTTCAGGTCTGCTGGCATCTGCATGTCTTCTTTGGGAAAAAAAATGTGTCTTCAGATCTTCTGCACATTTTTTTCCTTTTTTTTTTTTTTTAATGTTTATTTTTGAGACAGAGGGAGACAGAGTGCGAGTGGGGGAGGGGCAGAGAGAGAGGAAGACACAGAATCCGGAACAGGCTCCAGGCTCTGAGCTGTCAGCACAGAGCCTGATGCGGGGCGCGAACCCACAAACGGCAAGATCGTGACCTGAGCCAGTCAGATGCTCAACTGACTGAGCCACCCATGTGCCCCTGCACATTTTTAAATCAGATTTTCTTTTGCTCCTGAGTTGTAGGAGTTCTTTACATATTTTGGATATTAATCTCTTTACCAGATACACAATTTACAAATATTTTCTCCCATTCAATAGGTTGCCATTTCATTTTGTTGATGGCTTTTTTTTTTTTAATGTTTACTTATTTTTGAGAGAGAGAGAGCATGAGCCAGGGAAGGGCAGAGATGGAGACAGAATTCAAAGCAGGCTCCAGGCTCTGAGCTGTCAGCACAGAGCCTGATGTGGGGCTTGAACCCACAAACTGTGAGATCATGACCTGAGCCAAAGTCAGACGCTTTGACTGAGGCAAACTGACTGAGACACCCAGGCGCCCTGATTGTTGATAGCTTCTTTTGCTGTGCAGAAACTCTTTAGTTTTATGTAACCCCATTTGTTGATTTTTGCTTTTGCTACCATTCTTTTGGGGTCATATCTAAAAAAAAAAAAGATCATTGCTAAGACAGATGTCAAGGAGCTTACTGTCTGTTTTCCTCTAGGAATTTTATGGTTTCAGGTCTTACATTCAAATCTTTATTCCATTTGATTTAATTTTTGTGTATGATGTAAGACACCAGACTAGAAACATTCTTTTGCATCTGGCTGTCCAGCTTTCCCAGCACCATTTATTGAAGAGACTGTCCGTTCTCCACTGTGTATTCTTGGCTCCTTATTATTAGCCACATTTAAGTGCTCAACAACCCTAATCCAGAGCATTAATAGTACCTTTTTTTTTTCAGGTGTTTAACACAAATCCTGGTTCTTAGATGCTTCTCTAATCATGAGAATTCTAGATGCTCGGTGACCAGGAAGGCCCCTCTCCAAAGTCTCCAGCCTGTCAGAGAAAACTTGTAAGCTTCCAACTTTGGGTATACAGGCCTGGGGATGTGCCCACAGGGGCTTATCAGAGTCAGAGGGTCTGAAAACTGCCCCAAAGCATCTAGCTCCTCAAAGGCAAAGGACTTGGGCCAAGCATGTACAACAGATCTTGTCTAAGAGAAATGCAAGCAAGTAGACAGGAAGGCAGTAAGAGCCACGTGCGCCTACAATACAGCACAAAGAAAGTGCACTGTACAAAACAGCTTTGCAACTCACTGTCGTTCTGTATAATTTAACAAAAGTTAAGACTTTCTCAAGGCCTGAAGTATGTACATAGAGCACTTTGCAATCATAATAATGATGCTTCTTTGCCCATTAACGATATGCAATGATTCTTGTACTATCTATCCTGAGGTTCACCTAGTAAGACTTTGGCATCACAACAGTTGTTTTGTAACAGTAATGAAAAAAAAAAAAAAAGCATTCATTTTGAAACA